>NW_022589744.1:4751588-4872589 GCF_004348235.1 Phoca vitulina
TTTAAAGATTTTTTTATTTATTTGACAGAGAAAGACACCTAGAGAGGAAAGGCAAGCAGGGGGAGTGGGAAAGGGAGAAGCAGGCTCCTGGCCGAGCAGGGAGCCCGATGCGGGGCTCGATCCCAGGACCCTGGGATCATGACCTGAGCCGAAGGCAGACGCTCAACGACTGAGCCACCCAGGCACCCCATAGGTCTTTTGATTTTTTTGAGTTAATTTTTGCATACAGTGTAAGGTTTAGGTTGAGGTTTACTTATTTATGTTGCATATGGATGCCCAATTGTTACAGTGTATTTGTTGTAAAACCTGTCATTTCTCCATAAATTGCACCTTTGTCAAATACCAGCTGTCCATACTTGCATCGGTCAATTTCTGAACTCTAGTCTGCTCCATGTCTGTGTGTCTTATCCTCTCACCAATACCACATTGCCTTGATTACTTAGTTTGATAGCACATCTTAAGATCAGGTAATTGAGTTCTCCAAGTTTTTTTTTTTTTTCCAGAATTGTTTTTGCTATTCTAGTTCCTTTACATTTCTATATAAATTTTAGAACCGTCTTGTGCATATCTACAAAGAATACTGCTGGAATTTTGACTAGAATTGCAATATATCTATAGATCAAATTGGGGATATATAACACTATTTAACACTAAGAGTTTTCCTTGACCTCTTTCATTAGAGTTGTGTAGTTCTCAGCAGACACATCTTAATATTTTAATTTTAAATCTTTTACAGACTGAGTTATGGAAATAGGAAGTGAAGAAGAAAAATGGGAGAAGCTGGATGCAGAATTTGATCACTTTGTGGTAGATATGAAGCCCTTCGTTCTAAAATTACCCCATAGGTCAGGTAAGATTATGATTGGAAACTAGATTCTTAAGATTAATTTTTTTCTTTATATTATTTTTTCAAACCAGTGAACTATCACAACAAAAAGAAAGCTTAATTTCTTCTTTCTTTTTTTTTTCCTTGGTTAAAAATTTATTAGAGAGAGAGTGTGTGTGTGTGAGCAAGGGGAAGGGGAGAGGGAGAGAGAGAATCTCAAGCAGATTCCCTCCTGAGCACAGAGCCCGACAAGATGAGCTCCATCTCACCACCCTGAGATCATGACCTGAGTTGAAACCAAGAGTCGGACGCTCAACCGACTGAGCCACTCAGGCGCCCCCAAAAGCTAAATTTCTTTAAGCACAGTTTCATCTGAAGCTGATGTAGAATTGTTTGCTTTGAGCTATTCAAGAGTAAATAGAAATTTAGTGATAGTATCCTAGTAAACTGTGGAAAGATCTTACTGTGATACTAGTCTCAGACATCAAGAGCTTAAAGCCCATGGATCTCCAGCGTTAGCTACAACTATTTCTGCCTGCATCTTTTTCCTCCCTGAAGTGCTTCCTCTTTCAGGAGCCTACTATCTGTCTGTTCTGACAGTTTTATTTATCAAAGCAGAAAAAAAATCTATTGGTCTTATATGCTTATTGGTTGACTGAATGAAATCAATTGTGAATGAGTTTTTGTTGCTATCTTGTCTGCAATTCCTGGCCTATTTAATAATGGGATGAGAGTCTTTGTATCAAGTCAAAGACTTTTCAGATAATTCAAGGCATCAGAGAACAATTGGAGAGAGTTTCGGGGGCCAGGATGATTCTCTAAGCTATAGTAAGCTGTAAAGATAAATCTGATTTGGTAGTGGGGAGTGGGGCCAAGAAACTCTAGCTTTTACCCAAGTTTTGTCCAAGTTCCCTGTTTCCCTGAGGTGTCTAGTGAACTCCATATTCAAAATGAGAAACCAACTCCATATTAGATATTTGTTCCAGGGAGATGCACTGGGAAAAGGGAGAGTAGTGTATGAGTTATGCATTCTGTGGTCACCCACTGTTCCGGGGCTGCAGCCTTTCTTAGTCAGGATGCCTTGGCATGGTCTTCCTTCCAAGCTTCTTTTTCTACTCTCTTCTCTCGCCTCATGAGACTGTAACCTCCTCTTTCTCCCTCTGCTAGTCTTCAAGATGTATATTTCATGTCCTGTGGCTCATTCATGATAATTTGTATTGTATATTTGATTTGTTTGTATATTATTTGATTAATTCTCTCTCTATTTAACGATATCTATACTGTGCTCTCTTCTGATATTTACTACCTTTTTTTTTTGTCTTAGATCTGCTGATTAGGACAAATTTGCATTAAAGTTTCCCATTATAAATGTATTTGAAATAAAACTATCCTCATATTTCATTTTCTTTTAAAAATGGATGTTAGGTACATAGAATTGGATTAATTGTAATCTTTGGTTCATGACTCATTTTCAGTATGGGTATATCCTGCCCTTTTATTTAATTAATTAATTCATAATGAATGTTCCAGAACTCACTTCCCAATCAAGAGCCTGAACAATGATAATAATAATTTATATCTTCTTATAGCTAAATGCTTCTTCTGATAATAGCTCTCCCCAGTATTTTAAGTAGAGTAATCAATTCCTTTCATGAACTAAATTGTACTAAGTTCTGGCCATTAGGGTATTATATAGATTTCAGTTTGCTGCAACGCTTATAGAAGATACATAGTTTGAAAAAAGTATTTTCTTAAGTTTATCAGTTTCACTTTTTTTCCCCTCAGAATACACCCGATATTTCATGAAGTTTGCTTTGTGATTATATAATTTTCAAAGCTAAAAATACAAAAGTTCTTTTAAAGGTTGGCCCTCATACCTGTAGTGATAAATCTGGTATGAGCAAAATGGTAAATCCGGCCCTAGCGATTTTTGTAGGTAAAACAATAAATGAGTATGACCTTTAGAAACTAAGAGATTAAAGCAGACTTACGATTTATGTTAGCTATATAATCTTCAAATTGAGTTAGATTGATAAAAGATTAATTCAAAATAGTTTTCATGAGACCTAAAGGTCAGATAAGGTAGTCAATAGGTCATTATATGTGGATTAAACTACTGTATTTTAAGGTGGTTTTTAAAGGGATAATTATTTTGCTAAATTACATGTTAGTAGCCCTCGATTATTTTTAGAGAGGTTAAAAGAAAGCCCTAAATTAATCAACTATAAATCTGAAACTTATCAGCTTAGTAAATAAAATATTTGAGATCTAATTTTAGGTTAAGTTTAAAATGCTTAAGTAAGATTGCATTTCAGCTCTCCTTTGGTTTGTATAATTAGAATTATAGAAAGATTTTTCAACACAGCTAAAATTATCTTAGAGATGTTTTTATAGCAAAATTTTATCTCAGAAATTATTTGATAGTGATCCAGAGATTTTATTTTTGAGAAAATATTTCTTTGCATTTGTCGTGCCTGATCACTAATTAACTGAAAAAGTTAAACTTTTTAGGGGTTGGCGAACTGTAGCCTCCCAGGGCCAAATCCAGCCTGCTGCCTTTTCTGTAAAGTTTTATTAGAAAATACTGATGCCCACTTGATTACACGTGGTGTGTGGCTGCTTTCCTGTTATGGTGGCAGCGCCGAGTAGTCGTGTCAGAGACCGGCTAGCCGGCAAAGCCTAAAATGATGACTGCCTGGCACTTTACAGACAACGTTCGCCAGGCCCCTGCTCTAGACCAAAGCAGATGTTCTATAGGTCTTTACTGTTTTATTTTCTGAAAAATCAAGTTTCTAATGGTTCTTATGTATTTCTAGAACGGCAGAGGTGTGCACTTTGGATCAGAAAACTGTGTGAGCCTTCAGGAACAGGTGCAGGAATAATGGGCAGGAAGAATCGAAACCTGTATGCAAAACTGTTACTGCACATGCTGAAGCGAGGAGTGCTTGAAGGCCCCTTTACACACCGACCTGAACCAGGGACACTTAAAACCTTACCTTCCTACATGGTAGGTGTCATTGACCAAAAGCTGTCTTAGCTTCATTTCTTTAAAAATGTCAACTCATCATCCCAGTTGGGAATGGTTATATTATTAAGTTATAAGTACTGGATAATATAAGAGTTAAAACTGTTTTTTTTTCTTCCTAATTAACTTTTTTCCACTTTGAATAGAAATCAGATATTGGTCTTACGGGGATTCTGCGTATTAATTTAGCCATCCCACAATATTCTACTGTATTTCTGAAGAACTGAAAGTAAATTCTTTTATATTGAACCTCAATTTCCCACTAGTTTTCACTGGATAACATTAACCATAGTTTATGTATATCAGTGAATTCTAGTTTATTAAACTCTTTCACATACATTATTTAAAAATTCATGAGAGGTTGGATTGAGTGACTTCTAAAGTTCCTTTCTACTCTAATAAAATGATAGTAAGTTGGAGTTTATACTTCATTTAATTTCACTATCAAAATCAGCTGTTACAAAGGTAGTTATAATTATGTTTGATTGGTGAATTACCACTGTCTTGATCTTTGTAACCATGAAATATGCCTTGGTTGGGGTGTTTGAATACTTGAGAAATCCGACTGGAGTACTTGGTATTGGTAGTTGCTATTAGGATATTTATGTATTTAAAAAAAATAACTTTGGTTAACTTAAACCAAAATGCAGTGAAGAGGCACACTGCACACGAGATGATAAGTTTGTCCAAGGCAGAGATGCCAGACGTTGTAATGCTGTTGGCAATTGTACGGTAAAGTCGAGCCGTATATTTTGCTTCAGATCAGTGGTCTTCGGGGCAGTAGTCACCTGACATGATATTCGATTGAACCTTGCAGTGACTATCTCATAAAACTGCTGTGCATGTCTGACTTGGGATCGAGGGTCATGTGTCACCTCTCCCTAGAGAGCACCCCTCTTGAGGATTCTTTGGGTGGGATTTGGAGAATTGTTGCCGAAGTTTCCGGTTAATGCAGAGTTTTCTTCAGAAGTGTGTCAAGAAGCTCTGCTCACTTGAAAAGCAATTAGTGGGTTCCTGCCATTCTTCTTAAAGACTAAAGGTAGAACATTGAAACACATTCAGATGTTGAGATATGGGTGTGTTGCATCATGTTTTCCCATTCATACTCATTTCACAGAATCATAGGAAAGGCTTGATTTCACAAATAATAACAATGACAAGGCCCAGGGACTCATCTTGGATTTTCTGGTTAGTTTACTATGGCATGGCCAGAACTAAATTCCGGGTCTTCACCTCTGTTGTTCCTCCTTTACCTTATCAAGGGATTCTTAATTTCTATTTCTGATTTTTATGGATTGTGGTTTCTCTGCCCACTGATTTTGTGTGTCTGTGCAGAGTAATTAATGATCACAGAAAGAAATAGAGCACATGATTTAAAAAGAATTTTTCTATCTTTTTTTTTAAATTAGGCATTTCTTGTATTCCATTTCATCTTCACTATCAGTTTACTAGCTGTATCTCTCCTTTTTAGTAGTTGCCTTAGGGCTTACAAATTGCATCTTTAATTTATGGCAGTTTACCTTCAAAAGTATTATACCAGTTTATGAATTATGGAAGAAACTTATAACATTTCCTCTCCTATTCTTTGTGCTATAAGTTTTCATACATTTCGCTCCTACATGTATTTTTTTATTATTATTTTTATTTTAATTCTAGTATAGTTAAATTACAGCATTATATTAGTTTCAGGTACACAATATAGTGATTCAACAATTCTATACATCACTCAGTGCTCATCGTGATAAGTGTAGTCTTAATCCCCTTCACCTATTTTCCCCATCCCCCCAACTACCTGCCCTCTGATAACTAACAGTTTGTTCTCTATAGTTAAGGGTCTGTTTTTTGTTTTTATTTTTTTTGGTTTGCCTCCTTTTTTCTTTGTTCATTTTGTTTCTTAAATTCCACATATGAGTGAAATCATGTGGTCCATTTATCTTTTTATAAAGCTATATTTTTTATAATACAAATAATTATCAGATTTATCTGTTATGTAATTTTTATCATTTATCAGATTTCTTATATAGCAAAGCATAACTAAAATGTAAAATGTTATCCATTTTATGTATCTTAATATTTCATAATTCATTATGCATTTTTTGTGTAATTGAATTTAAGTTGAGTATTTGAAAGGCTGTTACCAGACTTGAAACTTGGTGGAAATCTTAACTATTTCATTATAGTACATTTTGAAAGAATAATTTTTCTAATTTTTAAAAAATCAGTCCATCTATTTTGATGAACCAAATCCAGCACGAGCAAAAGGTTCAAGCCCGGAAGGATTACCAGACTGGGTAATGGGTGAGCTGGGGACCAGTGAACACAGATTAAATGAATCATGGAAGCTTTCTTCCGGAGAAGATTACTCTTTGGTGCAGTCACCAGCTGATGTACACAGGTATGCTATGAAAATGGGATTTAAACGTGATTCATCATTTAACCTGTCTTCAGATCTGGTTCATACGTTGTTTTTCCTTGTGGGTTTTTTTTAATGGTAAGTAGTTGGTTTACTTTATAATTTCATTAAAGTTGAGGGCTGTCAAGGGATGTCGGGTAGGAAAAATAACAGTTTTGCTTTAATATTTACGATATATTCAAGATTCTGTTACAGTTTTTTTTTTTTTAAAGATTTATTTATCCATTTGACAGAGAGAGCGACAGCAAGAGAGGGAACACAAGCAGGGGGAGTGGGAGAGGGAGAAGCAGGCTTCCCGCCGAGCAGGGATCCCGATGTGGGACTCAATCCCAGGACCTTGGGATCATGACCTGAGCCGAAGGCAGGTGCTTAACGACTGAGCCACCCAGGCGCCCCAAGATTCTGTTACAGTTTTAACCACTTTTTGGGTATCTGTTAAATATATATATACATATATCCCATTACTTGGAAGGTAGTGTCTGAGAACCTTTAAATAACTTCTTTGTTTTCCTTCACGATAAGCATGAATTAAGAACATTATTAATGACTTCAATAAAATATAACATCTTGCATATTCATCTTGAAGCTTATGCTTGAATTTCTCTTCTTTTTCTCTCGTTGAACAATATTTGTTTTGATTTAATAAAATAATGAATGTAAAGGTAAACCTCATTCAATTGTGTTTTCTCACTAAAATGCTAAACTTAAATAGGATTTTTAGTGCAAATAAAAATAAACTAAGTTTTTCAAATACACAAAAAGATTATTATTGTTGCAGTATAACTTTTGGCCTTTAGGAGGAATAGATTTACATTGGGCTTTTATCAAATTTTGAATTTAACTTTGATCATTTTCTGAAATGTTAAAATATTGGACAGTAGCAATTGACATGGACCATGTTTTATACTTTGCTCCTCACCATTCGCTTGCTAGTTTTAATTTTTTGGAATTTGATTTGGTTAACAGTGTAATCTTTCTTTTTTACTATAATTTTTTTGGTTTATTCCTTAATCAGATAGAGAAATGTTATTAGTAATTTGAAATGTCTTCATGGTTGATGTAGTCTGGTTATAGGTTTTTCAGACCTCAGGTATTATGATGGAAAAGAGCAGAGAGATGAACACAATGCAAGAGGTCCAGTCCACGTGAATGACATTTTTTTTATTAGAAAGGGGAAACAAAATGGAGAGGCAAAAAAGGAAGAGGTGATAGAATTAAGGATATGTTCAGAAGATTAAAGAGAAATGAATAGATGAGTCAATAGCAGGTGGTGTTAGATACTTATTTTTTGCAGTTACAGGAGATTTAAAAATGGAAGAGGTGTTATTGTGGAATTTTTGTTAGCTTTATAGCAGGTAAATGGAAGTGTAAAGAGATTGTGGTCTGCATACAAAGGAAAACACAATTCTTGGTTAGGTGTTTGCCAAAACATTTCTTGAGTGTCCAACTAAAAGCTGTATTCCTTTCTAGGTAATGAATATGGAGATTATGGTATAAAGGTGAACTAGTTTCCCATGTCTTGGAGCTGAGCAGGGGTTGGACACTGGTGATCTTCTTGGACTGAATGAATCATGTGGATAGATTTGTTTTGTTTGACTTATATAGTGTCTTTAAAGATTTTTGAATGAATTATTAAAAATTAATAATTGGGAATTTCATATAAACACCTAATTTTTTTGGACTATTTAAAAAACTGGAGATCCAGTTGTTTTTGCAGAAGACAGCCATAGATTGGAGATAAGTAATACTTGATTACTCTCCTAATGCAGCATGCCTTCATTATTTGCTGCTCATTTTTGACACTAATTTTGAGGTCGGTTGCATCTCTTGTGGAGTATGAGCTTTTTTTCTCTTTTAAGAAGAAGGGTTGAGAGGTGAAAGAAGTATTTCTATTCACATTTTTACATTCTGTCACAAGTGGAAAGAAGAAAGGTAGATGAAGAGGGATCATATGACTCAAAAAGAGGAGAGAGACTGCATCTTTGTAGAAGTGAAGACTACCCTTACATCTGGCAGCATAATCACTCATTTGTTACCCAGATCCTACAGACACTGGGTTTCTTTTTTTTTAATTTAATTTTATTATATTATGTTAATCACCATACATTACATCATTAGTTTTTGATGTAGTGATCCATGATTCATTGTTTTCGCATAACACCCAGTGCTCCATGCAGTACGTGCCCTCCTTAATACCCATCACCGGGCTAACCCATCCCCCTAAAACCCTGTTTGTTTCTCAGAGTCCATAGTCTCTCATGGTTCGTCTCTCCCTCTGAATTCCCCCCCTTCATTTTTCCCTTCCTTCTAATGTCCTCCATGCTATTCCTTATGTTCCACAAATAAGTGAAACCATATGATAATTGACTTTCTCTGCTTGACTTATTTCACTTAGCGTAATCTCCTCCAGTCCCATCCAGGTTGATGTAAAAATTGGGTATTCATCCTTCCTGATGGCTGAGTAATATTCCATTTCATATATGGACCACATCTTCTTTATCCATTCATCTGTTGAACGACATCTCGGCTCTTTCGACAGTTTGGCTATTGCTGCTATGAACATTGGGGTGCATATGGCCCTTCTTTTCACTACATCTATGTCTTTGGCATAAATACCCAGGAGTGCAGTTGCTGGGTCATAGGGTAGCTCTATTTTTAATTTTTTGAGGCACCTCCACACTGTTTCCCAAAGTGGCTGTACCAACTTGCATTCCCACCAGCAGTGTAAGAGGGTTCCCCTTTCTCCACAACCTCTCCAACATTTGTTGTTTCTTGCCCTGTCAATTTTTGCCATTCTGACTGGTGTAAGGTGGTATCTCAATGTGGTTTTTTTTTATAATTATATAATAGCTTTAAAAAATTTTTTTAATTAATTTTTTAAAATTTTATTTAATTATGTTAATCACCATACATTACATCATTAGTTTTTGATGTAGTGTTTCATGATTCATTATTTGCGTATAACACCCATTGCTCCATGCAGTACGTGCCCTCTTTAATACCCATCACCAGGCTTTCCCTGATGGCTAATGATGATGAACATTTTTTCATGTGTCTGTTAGCCATTTGTATGTCTTCTTCAGAGACAGACACTGGATTTCTAACGGTTGTTTTATTTTTTTTATTTTTTTATTTTTTAAGATTTTATTTATTTATTTGACAGAGAGATAGAGAGAGAGAACAAGTAGGCAGAGAGGCAGGCGGAGGGAGAGGGAGAAGCAGGCTCCCCGGTGAGCAGGGAGCCTGATGCGGGGCTCGATCCCAGGACCCTGGGATCATGACCTGAGCCGAAGGCAGCTGCTTAACCAACTGAGCCACCCAGGCGCCCCACTAACGGTTGTTTTAGATAAGTAGGGAAGAGAGGTGCATGGATAATTTCCATATAGTGGTTATGTGTAG
Source organism: Phoca vitulina (assembly GCF_004348235.1). NCBI lineage: Eukaryota > Metazoa > Chordata > Mammalia > Carnivora > Phocidae > Phoca > Phoca vitulina. The sequence goes on from NW_022589744.1 coordinate 4,761,252, forward strand.
TTGTGGGGATATTCGTGAAGATTGAGATGTGTGTAAAATTAGGGTAGGAAATAGATTTGAGATCTCATGGAGTCCAGGTGAGTGGGCTTTTCTTCCTTGGAACAGAGGATAAAGTTTAAGAAAACATAGTGAGAATATTCTTCAAATATTACTCAGTGACTTTTCTGGAAAATGATACCATAGTAAAATCTCCACAATTTTAACATATAACTTCTTTTTCTTTGTTGCTCACCTGTAATAAAATGGCATGTAATGCCAGTTATTCAGATATGAGGCATTAGCTATCAGTTATATAATACATAATTGATGGGAAAAGCAGGCAGTCCTTTGGTCCTTCTCTGTCCTTCAGATCTTGCAATTCAAAAAAGTCTTACTTGACACCCCAAGTCTGTTTTAGGGACTTTGTGTTTCCTTGTTGCACTCATGATGTGCAAAGGTTCCATATCTGTCCTCTGTGCTAGATTGTAAATGTCACGAGGCAGGGACTGTGCCTTGCCTATTTGCACTGTGTTTCCAGCACCGAGCGCTGGGCAGGAACCTCTTGGGAACTCCGTGAGTATTTACATTTGTTGAATGCTTACATGTGTGAATGAATGAGTGGTGTTAGGCCCTGCCGCACACTTAATTTAATCTGTACAGAAACCTTTAGAGACAGGTAGGTTGTGACAGAGAGAATGGCCTGTGAGGATTCAAAAAAAAAACCTTTCAGGACAAGTTGAGGAAAGGATACATTTTAGAAGAAGTTAAGAGAAGTGTGGATATAGGCTATGGAGATGCCCTTCACATACCATGAGGAATAGAAAGACAGTGAGCTGGAAAAGATATACTGAAATATCTTTCTGGCCAAGTGTCAGAATACCATGAATGCTAAGGGCCAGTTAGTGCTATAAAAACAAAACTTCTCAGAATAACTTTTCTTCTATTTTTCCTCTTAATTTAATTCAGTCTATTTTCAAATTTTAATTTGATTTAAAATTCTAATCCACATGTACACGAATTAACAGATATTTGTAATTTTATATACATGAAGGCATTTAAAAAATAAAACTGACTTTTACTTTAGCTAAGGGCAATACAGTTGATTTAAAAGCCAAATACATAATGTGTGAGATGAGATCAGAAGTGGTGGTGAAGAGTCTACTGATGGTCTGTCTTCGTTTTTCTAAAGTTGTTCCTTTACGGAGTGGTCATACTGTGCTAATGAAAAAGTTAGTATCTGCTAGTGTTGACCTAATACATCTAATCAGTTCTGTAAGAAATTGTTTTAAAAAGTTTAAGAGGCTTATAATATTTGACACATGTATGTTTTTATAGTGAATAATTTATTGTTACTTAGAACTGAAGTTTAATGCTGCCTCATAAATTTTACAACCACTTCAACTTGTCCTTTGAAAAACCTCTTTAATCTTAAAAGATATTCCCCCTTAGTGTTTCTTTTTTGATCACTTTATAAAATCCTGCTTTACTTAGACCTTTTTGTATGTGAAGTATTTCTAATGGCATTTTAGATTATGCTGTTTGTGTCCTAGCCTTTTCATATTATTAAAGATGCAGAGCCCTTTTGAAGCCTCTTTGTTAGGCCTCCCTATTCAGTAGAGGTGGCACCTTTCCTTTACCTTTATTCTTCCTGTAGGATACGGGGTGTAGCTTCATTCTAAACATGTTAGAAGTAGCATGAGGTTATAGTCTATCATGCTTATTCTCATGCTTTTTTCTCCTCCCCCCCACCAAATACACATCATACACTAGTAAACTTAGCATTTCACGTCAGACAGCTTTGACACATAGCTAATTCCATCCTGGTTTTACTCTTTGCTTTCCTTTTTCATATTTGTTGGTTTAAGTTTAGGTTATTACCTCTGTTTTCTTTTAGAAAAACCACTTTTCAAATCATTTTGCTATTTTTTTAGAGATCTATTACTGCATTTAAATGTCAAATATCTGCTTATTTTCTTGACAGTGAAATATTTTACTTATATTTGAGTTTGGAGCATGGTTTTACAAAATGTTACTGATGAGACCGTAGACTTAGATCTCATCCCTGTACAGTTTGGCTGATTTCATTTAGTTCTGCAACCATGAGCTGTATCCATATATATTGCTTCCTGGTCATCCTTCAGATACTTACCACTGTGATCCGGTAAAGACCTTAATTATCTTTGTGGCAGACAGACTTTCAGGTGGCTCCGTGGTCCTCCTCTGGGTGTTCACAGTCTTGTATAATCCCTACTTCTTGGGTGTGGGCGGGACCTGTGACTTGCTTCTAACTAATAGAATATGGCAATGGTGTTGGGATGTCCCTTCCGTGATTACATTATGATACGTAAGACTCTGTCCTGCCAGTGGACTGGCTCTAGAGTCTTGCTGTGTTTTCCTTGCTGGCTTTGAAAAAGCAGGCTGCCATGAATTCTCTAGCTATAAGGAACTGAATGCTGCTGACAACCATGCGAGCGGGGCAAGTGGATCCTTCCCCAATAGAGCCTCCAGATGAGAACCCAGCTCTGGGCAAACCATGATGGCAGCCTCGTATGGCCCTAAGCAGAGGACCCAGCTCAGCTGTACTTACACTTCTGACCCACAGAAACTATGAGAACATATGTAAAGTATACATGTGTTGTTTAAAACTCTTCAGTTTGTGGTAATTCGTTAGGCAGCGATAGATGACTAATACAGTTTTTATCCTCATTTTAGGAAATTATACAAACTATATACAATACATGCTTCTTGTAAAAACCTCAGTGTAGAAATATGTGGAGTAAAAAGTCAAAGTCCTCTCCAGTTCCTCCTATTCCACTTGCCTCATGGGATGTAATAGTCATCAGCAATTTGGTGTGTATCATTCTCTAGTAGACACATAGCCACACAAATGTAATTAAAAAGTTATGTTAGTTTATACTGTATGTACTATTCTGAGACTTGCTCTTTTGCCACTTAACCATGTCTGAACCTGTGTCATGTAGTCTGTGTAGTCTTTTTAATTACAGATCATAATCCATAGTGTGGATTTACTATAATTTAACCTAATTTAACCTGTCTCTGTTGCTTTTAATTCTTTATTATTATAAAGAATGCTTTAGTTAACATTTTGGTACATATATCATTATGCAGCTGCATGTATTTTGGACTATTACTGATGCCCAGAAAAGAAATCGCTGTTTCAGTAGCTAGGTACATTAACAAATTTAATGGATAAACTATTGGTGGGATTATTAGTAGGTACAACATCTTGTGCGTTGGTAACAAAAATCTGTATGGGCTAGTATGGAGAGATCTCTAAGATATATAAAGTTTAAAAGAAGTATATAAAAGTATAGTAAGCTTCCACTTATATGTGTGTATGTATATTTTAAAGAGGATATGTGGATATGTATCTGTACATGTGTAAGGGATATTTCTGGGTGCCACCTTTGAAACAGTTTTACCTTTAGAGTGTGGGACTAGTCAAGTGTGGAAAGTTAAAAACTTTTATTTTGTACATGTGTCTATGTTATTTTTAATAGTCTACACACTTATTTTTTGATAGATTCTGTTAAGTTGCCCTCCAAAATATCATCTTCTTAAGATGTTTGGGCATACACATTATTAACATTAGTGATGCACATTTAACTATAAGAAACAAATATACAAGTTTAAACATAAGATTGAAATTTTCCCAATAAATAAATACTTGTGGATTTCACTTGTATTTCTAGTTTGTTAAAACAGAAATCAAGTGGGACAAGTTGTACCATTTATGGAGCATCTACTGTATGCTAGATACTATTCTAGAAATCTTTTGTAAGTTATCTGATTTCATCCTTTCTACAGTTCTGTGAGGTTGACGTGATGGCCCTTTGTATTTATAGATGAGGTAACAGCTCCAGTAAGGTCGTGCCACTTTCCCAGTCATGGATCCAGTTTCAGAATCTAGGTCTTGATGATTCCAGACCTCATGTTCTTTCTAGTCTACCATGTAGGCACGAGTACTTTTTGCAGCAAATATGGAAATTCCAGTTTCATCCATCTTTTTCCCCACTTGAGCTGCATCAGCAGTCCTGGGCGGCTGTGCCTTTGTTCTTGGTTATTTCTAGGTTGAGTTGAAATGAGGCAGTTTGCCTTTGTTCAAATCTCACTTCTGACACTTGGCAACCATGTGTCCTCAGGCAAGTTACTTAATTTCCCTAAAGCCTGGTTTCATCATTTGTAAAATGGAGATCTAGAGCCTCTGACATGGGACGTGGGAAAGTGTTAGCTGTTGCGACCACCGTCGCTGGCATGGTGATTGGGATTTTAATAGTTCCTGCAGGGGCTTGTTAGTTTGTTTGACCATTCTTTTGCTTCTCTAATTATCTAATCTTCCTAAAGGATATTATCTTAAAATCCATTGGTCAATTATTTTGAGTTACTAAAAATCATTGTGTTCTTGAGAAAAATAAATTAATGGCTATGCAGAAAGGTTCTCATGGTAAGTATGAATCCTGCCCACTCAGAATAAAGAGGGTAAGAGTATTCTAAAAGAGGCTTCGAAGGAATCTTTATTTAGGTAACTCAGCAAATCCCTTTCCCCTCAGATAGAAGGAATACAATGTAGCTGGCCCCACACCCCACTTTTTTTTTTTTTTTTTTTTTTTTGCATTTGGCCATACCCTGAATTAGAAGCTGCTGCCTAAGTAATAGTTAGACATAAGTTCATGTTGTCTCTTCTTTTTGTGCATTATCCCAAACACAGAACACAAAGATAGTAAGTTGTATTCTTGTCTTAATGATTCTGTGAAAAATGTTTTGAAGCTTCTTTTTAATGGCTTGTAATTATTTTTATGACTTTTCAGTGAAGTATGATGTGGTTTGGTAGCTTATCACCAAAATGAAGTTGGGGCTAGGATAGAAAAAATAAAAAAGAATGCATTCATACCACTTACTATTTTTACTTGAAACTTTGCTTAAGAGTTAGGGGTTAGGAGAGGGTGGAGGGGAATAAAGATGAATCAGCCTGCTTCCTAGTGGAAGAAACACATGGATTCTGCTTATTTTAGAGGACTTTGTTCATGAAAAAGAAGGCATTGGTTTGGATTTCTTTAGATGCCATTTTATAAAGAGCTACCATCTAGATTACATAAAAATTCTAGGAGTGTGCAAACAGAATTATTGTTTATTGTATATTACTTTTACCATATTAGATTTAGGTTATCTTTATATGAATTAAAGTTTTATCTTTTAATTTATGTTCTGTCCTCTAAATAATAAATTTGTTCATACCTATAAGAAAGGACTTGGAGAATAATTATCCTATTTTAAGTGATTATAGAGGACTATAATTTTTGCATCTTGCTTTAATGAGATCTTCCATGGGTTATTTGATGCCAGATTTTAGTTTGGAATGAAGAATCTAATTATAGCCCTGCCCTTATGGAAAATATGATTTGTTTTACAATGATCCTCTTTATGATGTGGTTTTCCAGGAATGCATTGCAGCAAAAAGCTGGGACTATGTATGTCCTTTAAAAATGTCTCCCATTAACAGCTAGCATTTCATTTGCTTGTGCAGTTTACTAACATGGCCAGCAGATGGTGATCAAGTATAATGAAAATGTAATTGTGATTGAGATGTTGATCTATGTGAAAAAAACATTTTTCACTTTAAAAATAATGATGTAATTTTTTAGTCTGGATACTTAAAAAACCGCAAAAAAATCTTTTTACTTTGTTAGGCTCTATTTAGGCTCTATTTTTATATGTAAATGACATTAATACTATAAATAGCCCCTGCTCCTAAATCGTTAGATGAATATATGGGGAAGCTGATCAGTACCTTTCCTTCCTAGGGATTCTTTATATCCACTGGCATAAATAAATATGGTTGGGATTACACATAGTAAAACATCCTTAAATGTTCACTAGGTACGTTCATTATAGTTACGAATAGCCCCGCTGTTTGGGCAAAGCTATATTCTGCAGCAGCACCGTCCAGTAGAACTTTCTGCATAGAAATGGTCTATGGCTATGCTGTCCAGCACAGTAGCCACTCTGCACATATGACCACTAAGCACTTGAAATGCGATTGGTGTGACGGAGAAGCTGAATTTTACATGGTAATTAATTTAAATAGCCATATGTGATTTAGTGGCTGCTGTATTGGGCTTGGAGCTATAGACCTGGGTCTTCGGCCGGGCCATTGTAAAGCCTGACCTACTAGTAGAGAGCTGCCGTCTAGGTAGGGCAGTGGGATGCAGACAGGAGCTAGGAGTTGGGTGTTGGTGCATATAAACCGCCTCTGCTCCATAGGAGACCTTTTTCCTGTGCTTCCTTGTAATTTCACAGGTATCTCTTCATTGATGATAATCACCCATGATCAACACCTAGTTGCTTTTCTTGCAGTCAGTCTCAGGTTTCAGAGGAGCTCTTGTGAATAAATATTTTTGAAAGAAAGAAAAATTAATCATTTTTCTTAAATTAGTTTTTTTCGCCATTTTGTTTGGATAGAACACTTAGGATGGATTATATCTGATTAATTTGATATTTTTGGTAAATTGGCCATTTAACCTTGAGCTCTAGAAATAAGCCTGCTATATAAATGAAGAATGAAAACTGTTTCTTAGGGTATTCCATAAAACATAACATTTCACTCTCATAAAACCACTTAACTACTCATTAACTTTCAACATTCATGTGCTAATTAAATATCATTCTTCGGTGTTTACCAAGGCAAGGAAGTGGCAACAAATTGTAACTGAGATGGAATTGCTTTGAAAAGAATGGCCTTGCTTTTCTCTTAGGTATTTTTTTTTTTAGTCAGATTTTTGACAAAGGTAGTCACTTTTTAAAAAAATTTTTAGTGAGTGGGGCTTTGTAATAGCATCTTTTTATTTCACAGGCAAGTTTCTTTTTGTGAGATCATAATATTGAACAGTTTTGATTGTCCTTTTAATAAACAAAAAAGGATGACAGTAAGCAAAGTATATTACTGTAAAACTTAATTTTAAGGGAATTAAAATACTCTCTTAAGTGTTGTACTGTTAAACCAGAGATCTATTAATAAATGTTGACCTAATTGTATGACTTTTAAAGATGGTTTTTACTTTTAATTTTTAAAATTACATGTGTTATTTTAAGGTAGGAAATGGGGAAAACATGAAGTCTTAAGTTTATGACTCTCTGGTCATTTTTTAGTTTTGTCAAACATCTGATTTTTTTTCGTTTAGTTTTTCTTTTTATTCCTAATAAAGTTCCCTTTGAAAAATTAAAATAAATACGTCATGGATCATTGAAAGTTATTTTTATTTTCTTATTTTCAGTGTTATTTGATAGTTTACTGCATTATTAATTGTTGCTATTTATTTTTATGTTTCATTTGTATTTAGCAATACCTTAAGACAATTCTTCAGATGGTGTATAACATTATTACCCGCTGCTCAGATGAATGCAAAGACATGAAATCTAGTTAGTTCTTGCTTTAATTTTCTGATCATCTATAATGCAGTAGTTGTGTAGGAGTTGTATTAATCTTGTGATATTTTACAACTGTGAAATAGCATACATGTAAAAAGTGTATGAAAATATATTGGTACACTTTAAAGAACAATTACAAAATAAACATCCCTATACTTTTGGCCCACCCAAGAAATAGCACGTTATAGTACTCCAGGAGACCTTTGGGTGTCCTTCCCTCTTGGCTCCTCTTCCCATCTTCTGAGAGGATCATTTTCCTGTCTTTTGTGTTAATCATTTCTTTGCTTTACGTTATATAAGTGGGACCATACTTTATATATTATTTTGAAGCTTCTTTTTCTCATTATATTTCTCAGATTCATCCATGTTAATAAATGTAGCTGTAGTTCAATCTTTGTGGCAAACTTTTAAAATCAGCATGTAACATACAACAAGACACACAATCTCAATCTTGATGAAGTTTTACAAAATGAATACCTTTATATAGCCACCTTTTAAATCAAGATAGAGAATATCACCAGCTCTCCAGAAACCTCTATCTTGCTCCTTCCCAGTCATTTATCAGACCCCCAAAGTAACCACTATTCTGCATTATATCACCATAGATTAGTTTTAATTGTTTCTGATTCATAAAGTATGTTCATTTTTTTCTAGTTTCATTGGCTCAACATTATGTTGGGAGATTGATGCATGTTGTTGCATTTAGCAATGGATTATTATTTTTTTAAAATTTTACTGCTGTGTGAATATATCACATTTATATATCCATTCTATGTTATTGGGCATTTGGGTTTTTTCCAGGTTTTGGCTATTATAAATAATTCTGCTGTGAACATTCTTTTACATGTCTTTTAGCGCACATATGTACACTATGTTGACTTGGAAGTGTAATTACAGTAGATACTGCCAAAGAATTTTCCCAAATGGTTATAGCAATTTACATTTCCATGGTAGAACTTCAGAGTCTGTGGCTCCCCATCTTTCTCAGCACTTGATTTGTTAGTTTTTAGTTTTAGCAATTCTAGTATGGTGTTTTAACTTGCATTTTCCCTCATGACTAATGACATCGAGCACTTTTCCCCATGCTTTTTGGCCATCTGGTGAAGTTCCTTTCATTTTTTAATGAAAAATAGTTTGTCAGTCTTTTCTATATTGATTTGTCATAATTCTTTATATATTCTGTATACAAATTGTTTGTTGATATATGTATGGCAGATATCTTCTCCTACTTTCACTGTGTGTTCTGTTGAGTATATTAAATTATAATATAGTTTTGGGCGCCTGGGTGGCTCAGTTGGTTAAGCAACTGCCTTCGGCTCAGGTCATGATCCTGGAGTCCCGGGATCGAGTCCCACATCAGGCTCCCTGCTGAGCAGGGAGTCTGCTTCTCCCTCTGACCCTCTTCCCTCTCATGCTCTCTCTCTCATTCTCTCTCTCTCAAATAAATGAATAAAAAAATCTAAAAAAAAAAAAAAAATTATAGTTTTATTTGTTATTTGTCTCTGATATTGTTTGTGCTTCTTTTTTGTGTGTCCTGTTTAAGATTTCTTGCCTTACCTATCCCAGGATCATGGAGATACTTGCCTATGTTAGCTTCTAGAAGCTTTCTAATTTTATCCTTCTAGTTTAGGCGTGTGCTACACTGGAATTGATTTTTACATATGAAGTGAGGTAGGGCTCCCTGCCACACCCCCCTGCCACGGGCCCAGGATGGCGGATAGCCATTTGATCCAGCATCTTAAGAAAAAAAAAAGCCATTCTTTCCCCATTCCTGTAGTTGGCATCATTATTGTAAACTAGGAAATCTTATTTGTGCGGGTTTGTTTCTGGACTCTTACCTCCTCCATTGGTCTGTTTGTCTATCTGTGTGCCATTCTATGCTGCCTTAATTACAGTAGCTTTGAAATAAATCTTGATTTTTAGTAGTGTAGTGTATGCTCTTCTTGGTTCTTTACATTCTCATTTAAATTTTATAAATAGCTTGCCAGTTTATACACACACAGACATCCCTCTGTTGAGATTGTGATTGGGAATGTATTTGAGTTTGTAGATCAATTTGGGAAGAATTAATGTCTTTATAATACGGAATTACAGTCCAAGGCCCAGGCAAGCAGTGATCTGTTTTTTGTCCCTATAGTTTTGCCTTTTCTAGAAATTTCATATGAGTGGAATCATAAACTATATAGTCTTATTGCATCTGGTTCTTTCACTTAGTGTGTTATTATTTTTTAAAGATTTTATTTGAGAGACAGAGAGTGCAAGTGAGAGAGTACAAGCAGGGGGAGCAGCAGAGGGAGAGGGAGATGCAGACTTCCCACTGAGCAGAGAGCCCGATGTGGGGCTCAATCCCAGGACCCTGGGATCATGACCTGAGCCGAAGGCAGCCTCTTAACCGACTGAGCCACCCAGGCGCCCTTAGTGTGTTATTATTGAAGTTCATGTTGCATGTATCTATAGTTTATTATGAATAATGCTGCTATGGACATTCATATTGCAAATTTTTGTTTGAACACGTGTTTTTCATTTCTTTTGGGTAGATATCTAGCAGTGGGTTATATGATAAGTGTATAGTTAACTTTTTAAGGGAAATATCAAGCTATGTTCCAATGTGGCAGTACCGTTTTACATCCCCACTAGCAATGTGTGAGTGTTTCAGTTTTTTCACATCCTCAACTCTTGGTATTATCAGTGTTTTTGATTTTGGTCATTTTAATGGGCATGTAGTGGTATTGCATTATGGTTTTAATTTGCATTCCCCTAATAACTAATTATGCTGAGCATCTTTTCATGTGCTTAATGGCCATTCATATATTTTCTTTGAAGAAATGTCTGTTTTAATAGTTACCTGCTCCCAGGTGCCTGGGTGGCTCAGTTGGTTGGGCGACTGCCTTCGGCTCAGGTCATGATCCTGGAGTCCCTGGATCGAGTCCCGCATCGGGCTCCCTGCTCGGCAGGGAGTCTGCTTCGTCCTCTGACCCTATCCCCTCTCATGTGTTCTCTCTCTCTCAAATAAATAAATAAAATCTTTAAAAAAAAAGTTACCTGCTCCCCACACACCCAACTACAATAATCACTATAGACATTTCTAAAAAGGAGAATAATAAGAGGCACAAAGTAGTCACTGGTCCATAGCAATTCTGAAATCCAGTTGGACAAATATTAAAAATTCCTTAATTAAGGCTTAAGACCTGGGAATAATATTCCATGGCTCTTGGCTCCTCCCGCTGGATTCTTGATTCTATCTTCTGAGTTCTTCCTTTTTCATGAAAGACAGCATGTATTTGCAGCTGAGTAGTTTTCTCGACCTGTTTCCTTCCAGAATTTTGGGGGTCCAGTGGCCCCTTTTCATTTTGTACTCTATCTTTTCAGTCCAGGAGAGAAGTCTCTCTCTCTGATATAATTTTCTCAGAAACTTTGTAGACCTCCTGTACATCTCATTCATGTTCATTCCATTAGACAAAAGCCACATATATTAATCTCATTGAGATTCCCTTTCCACATTGGGTTCTTCTGAGAAGATTGAGGGACAATGACCATAACCTTTCTAGAGACTCTGTTGTTTGACTGAGAGAATCTGTATGGCATAGGCTTAATCTTTTTTAAAGGTCTCTACGTGTTAATATATAGTACCCTGATGTACCACCTTTAATCTTTTTGATCTTAAAAAAAGGTTTTTCATTTATACTCTTGGCTTTATCTCTAGGCAGTACCCAAACTTCACTTGGATGCCATTTCTTACTTTAGCATCTTTTGCCAGCTGGAGACTGAGAATTTTTAAAACCATGAAGCCCTGGTTCTTTTTTCTTTTAATTTATTACTCTCCTCTTACATTTTACTGTAGGCAACAAGAAATACTTTGCTTGGGAATCTCCTTCACCATATCACTTACCCAATTTATTTATTTATTTATTTAAAAGATTTTTATTTATTTAACAGAGATAGAGAGCACAAGTAGGCAGAGTGGCAGACAGAGGGAGAGGGAGAAGCAGGCTCTCCGCTGAGCAGGGAGCCCGATGCGGGCCTCGATCCCAGGACCCTGGGATCATGACCTGAGCCGAAGGCAGCCACTTAACTGACTGAGCCACCCAGGTGCCCCACTTACCCAATTTATTAACAACATTTTCTATTTTACATGTTACTGAAGTGTGGCTTTCTGCCACTGTATAAAAAGGATCCCTCTTCCTCTGGTTTTTAATAACATGCCTCTCACTTCGTCTTGAGCTCTCACTGGCAATGTCCTCAAATTCCAGATTTCTACCTACAGCTTCTTCAAGTCAATTTTGTCTTTCTCTAGCATACTATTTAAAGTCCTTCCAGACTCCCAACTACTATCTGGTTCAAATGACATTTCCACATTTTTAGGCAGTACCTCACTTCCAAGTACCAAAATCTGTATTAGTCATTATCTATTGCTGCATAACAAATTACTCCAAGTCTTAGCAGCTTAAAAACAATAAACATTTATTATCTTGTGTACATGACGTAGCTGGGATTTGTGGCTCAGGTTCTCTTATAAAGCTGCAAAGTATTTGTGGGGTGTTTGTCTGAGGGCCTCAGTCTTATGGCTTTCCTTCACAGGCTTCCCTCAGTTTCTTGTTGTTTAGACTTCTCCAATGGACAGCATGCAACATGGCAGTTTGTTTGCATTAGAGAGAATAAGCAAGTTGGAAACCAGGGTCTTTTTGTAAACTAATCTTGGAGGTGATAGCCTATCACTTGTGTTAGATTCAGGTTATTAGAAGTAAATCATTAGGTTCAGTGTACACTCAAGGAAAAGGGCTTATATACAAGGGTATGAATACCAGGAGATGGGGATCATTGGGAGCCGTATTAGATGTTGCATAGCACATACCTTGAACAAGTACTAAAAATATAATAGACCTGTAACCAGGAAGAAATATAACTAAAAGGATTAAAATGGAATACAGTAAAGTAGTCAACACAAAAGAAGGTAGGGAAAGAAGAACAGAGGAACAAAGAGGAGATGGGATAAATACAAAACAAATAGCAACATGGCAGACTTAATAGAACTATATCAATAATTACATTAAATGTAAATGGACTCAACAGTCCAATCTAAAGGCAGTGGTTGTTATATTGGATTAAAAAAGCAAGAACCGATTGTATGTTATCTATAAGAGACATACTTTAAAATATAAAGATAAGTAAATTGAAAGAGATGTAGAATGTAAAGAGATGTAAAATGAAAACAATAAGCATAAGAAAGTTGGAATAGCTATATTAAATATCAGATAAGATAGACTAAACTAAGGAGAATTATTAGAGACAAACAATTTTGTAATGATATAAGTGTCAGTTCATAAGCATGACATAACAATTATAAATGTGTATGTAGCAAATAGTAAAGCTTCAAAAACACAAGGCAAAACAACAGCTAAAGGGAGAAATAGACAAATCCACAAACATTGCAGATTTTTTTTTTTTTTTTTTTTATTAAGAATTTTTATTTATTTATTTGACAGAGACAGAGAGCACAAGGAGGGGGAGCAGCAGAGGGAGAGGGAGAAGCAGGCTCCCCGCTGAGCAAGGAACCAGATGCGGGGCTCGATCCCAGGACCCCGGGAACATGACCTGAGCCGAAGACAGTCGCTTAACCGACTGAGCCACCCAGGCGCCCCAACATTGCAGATTTTAACACCCTTTCTTAGGAACTGATGGAGCAGAAAAATCAATAAGGATAGAGGACTTGAAAAATGCACTGACTGACCTACCTCAACCTCACTGACATCTATAAAATACCCCACCTGATAAGTGCAGATTACACATCCTTTAAGTGCATATGGAATGTTCATCCAGGTAGTTCATCTCTGGGTCATAAAAGAAATCTCAATGGATCTCAGAAGATGAAAGACATGGAGTATATATTCTGTCCTCATTTGAATTTAATGAGAAATGAACACTAGTATTGTACATCCAGAAAAGCCTTCAAATGTTTATAAATTAAAAAAAAACTTTTTTAAAAAAAGATTTAATTTTAAATGATCTCCACACCCAATGTGGGGCTCAAACTCACAACCCTGAGATCAAGAGTTGCGTGCCCCACTAACTGAGTCAGCCAGGTGCCCCCCAGAAAATCACTTCTAAGAAATCCATTGTTTAAGAAAGAAATCACAAGGGAATTTAGAAAATATTTTCAAACAAAAGATAAGGAAAATACAAAATTTATGAGGTACAGCTAAGGCAGTGCTTAGAGGGAAATTTAGAGTTTCTAATGCGTATAGCAGTAAAGAGATATCGGGGTGCCTGGGTGGCTCAGTCAGTTAAGTGTCTGACTCTTGATTTCAGCTCAGGTCATGATTTCAGGGTCCTAGGATTGAGCCCAGTGTCAGGCTCCATGCTCAGCACAGAGTTTGCTTGAGATTCTCTGTCTCTCCCTCTGCCCTACCGCCCAGCTTGTGCGCCTTCTCTCTCTCTGTCTTTCTAAAATGAATAAATAAAATCTCTAAAAAGAAAAGAGATATCTAAAATCAGTGATCACAGCTCCCGCCTTTGGAAGCTGGAAAAATAAGAGGTGAGTGGACTCAGTGTAAGTAGAATGAAGGAAAAAAATAGATGAGTGGAATTCAGTGCAACAGAAGACAACAGAGAAACATCAATGAACCAAGCATTGATTTTTTTTTTTAAAGATTTTGTTTGTCAGAGAGAGAGTGCACAAGTAGGGGGAGCGTCAGGCAGAGGGAAGGAGTCCCACTGAGCAAGGAGCCCGATGCGGGACTCCATCCCAGGATGCTGGGATCATGACCTGAGCCAAAGGCAGATGCTTAACTGACTGAGCCACCCAGGGGTCCCACACTGATTTTTTTTTGAAAAGCTAAATAAAATTGATAAATCTTGGTCAGACTGATCAAATAAAAAGAAATACAGGGGCAAGTATAAAAACCTGTATAATTTTAATTTTGGCTTATAATTCCATTTTTTGTTTTTTATAGGAGTATAAAGAAATATGCATAAAATAATTATAAATATGTGTTAATGAGTACATGGTATAAGTAACAAAAAGCTGTGGGGAGGGATGTGGAGCTGTAAAGGAGTAGAGGTTTTGTATGCAATTGAAGTTTAAAATATATTGTTGTAACTTTAGGGTTTTTTTTTTTTTTGTGTGTGTGTGTGTGTGATCTTCATGGTAACCACAAAGAAAATATACACAAAAGGCTATGAGAAGGGAATCAAAACATGTCACTACAAAAAAAATCAACTAAATAAAAAGGGCAGGCAGTAAGGAAGGAAATGAGAGACAAGCTATAAGAATACAGAAGATAACAAAATGGCAAAAGTAAGTCTTTGTCTATCACTGATTAATTGCACTTTATGTGTAAATGTATTAAACTCCACAATGAAAAGTCATGGCTTAGAATAATGGATAAAAAATGCCAGTATCCAACTATATGCTGTTTACAGGAGACTCACTTTAGATCTAAGGACACACACACATTAAAAGTGAAAGGATGAAACAAGATATTCCATGTAAATAGTAACCAAAGGAGAGCAGAGGTGGCTATATATCATACAAAATGGACTTTAAATAAAAAACTGTTATGAGACAAAGAAGGGCATTATATTATGATAAAAGGGTCAGTTCACCAAGAAGATTTAACAGTTATAAACATAGATGCACCAAACATCAGAAGTCCTAAATATATGAGGCAAACACTGACAGAACTGAAGGGAGAAATAGCTCTATAATAAGAGTAGGAAACCTGAGTACCCCCATATTCCCACATTCAATAATGGATAGAACAATCAGACAGAAGATCAATTAAGAAATAGAAAACTTGAACAACACTATAGACCAATTGGACCAAACAGATATATACAGAGCAAATCACCTAACAATAGCAGAATACACATTTTTCTCAGGAGCACATGGAATATTCTTTAGGGTAAGCCATATGGTAGGCCACAAAAAGTCTTAATAAATTTTGAAAAATTGAAATCACACTATTTTTTTCTGATCAAAACATAGGGAAACTAGAAGTCAGTAGCAGAAGTAAAACTGGAAAATTCATAAATGTATGGGATTAAACTCAGTCTGAGCAAGCTATGAGTAAAGAAGAAATTAAAAGGGACATTAGAAAATATCTTGAGATTAATGCAAATGAAAACACAATGAACCAAAACATGTGCGATGCTGTGAGAGCAGTGCTAAGAGGGATATTTACAGCTGTAAAAGCTTACATTAAAAAGAAGAAAGATCTCATATTGACAACCTAAATTTTCATCTTAAGGAACTGGAAAAAGAAGAACAAACTCCAGATTTAGCAGACGAAAGGAAATAATAAAATTAGAGCAGAGATAAACAAAATGGAGAATGAAAAAAACATTAGGGAAAAAATAAAACCAGAATTGTTTTCTTCAAAAAAATCAACAAAATTGACAAACCACCTTTAGCTGAATCGACTAGAATAGAAAGAAGACTCAACTGAAATTAGAAATGAAAGAGGGGATATTACAACTGATTTTATGGAAATGAAAAGGATTATAGGTGAGTATGATGAACAGATATATGCCAACAAATGGGATAAACCAGATGAAATGGGCAAATTACTAGAAACACACAATCTACAAAGACTGAATCATGAAGAAATAGAAAATCTGGAAAGATCTGTAACTGGTTAAGGTGATTGAAGGAATATTCAACAGTCTCACAACAAAAAAAGCTTAGGACCAGATGGCTTCATGGGTGAATCCTACCGAGCATCTGAAGAATATTTAACACCAATCCTCCTCAAACTCTTCCAAAAATTGAAGAGGAGGAAACACTTTCAATTCATGGCATGAGGTCAACATTACCCTGATACTGAAGCCAGACAAAGACACTACTGGAAAACTACAGACCAATTTCCCTGATGAGTATTGATGTAAAAATCTTAAGAAAGAAAAAGAAAGAAAAGAAAGAAAGAACAACTAGCAAACAGAATCTGGCAGCACGTTAAAAGGATTATGTACCATGACCAAGTGGGATATTCCTGGAATGCAAGGATAATACTACATTTGAAACTCAATCAATATAATACATTGCATAAACAGAATGACAGAAAAAAGCCACATGATCATCTCAATTGATCCAGAAAAAGCATCTGACAAAATTTAATACCCTTTCATGATAAAAATAATAAACTAGGAATAGAAGGAAATTATCTCAAAATATGAAAAGCAGATAGCCAACATCATACTTAATGTTGAAAGACAAAGACTTTCCTCTAAGGTCAGGAACAGGACAATGATGCCCACTCTTGTCACTTCTATTCAACACAGTACTAGAAGCTCTAGCTTTAGCAATTAGGCAAGAAAAAGGCATCCAAATTGGAAAGGAAGAAGTAAAATCTGCTGGGTTCACGGGTGACATGATCTTATACATATAAAACCCTATGTATTCCATAAAAAACTGTTAGAACTAATAAATTCAACAAAGCAGCGGGATACAAAACCAACACAAAAAAATCAGTTGCTTTTTTTAATACACTAACAGTAAACAATCTGAAAAGGAATTAAGAAAACAATTCCATTTACAATAGCCTCAAAAGGAATAAAATACTTAGGAATAAATTGAGGTGTAAAGCTACAAAATGTTGCAGAAAGAAATTAAGGAAGTCACTAGTAAATGGAAAGACATCCTGTGCTCATGG
Organism: Phoca vitulina; assembly: GCF_004348235.1. Lineage (NCBI taxonomy): Eukaryota > Metazoa > Chordata > Mammalia > Carnivora > Phocidae > Phoca > Phoca vitulina. Next base: position 4,778,324 of record NW_022589744.1, read on the forward strand.
AAGACTTAATATGTTAAGATGCCAATACTACACAAAGTGATATATGGATCCAATACAATACTATCAAGATTCCAGTGATGTGTTTTTTTTTTTTTCCCCCAGAAATACAAAAATCCATCCTAAAATTCATATGGAATCTCAGGTGACAATGAATAGCCAGAACAGTCTTGGAAAAGAAGAACAAAACTGGAATTCTCACACTGCCTGATTTCAAAATTTATTGCAAAGCCCAGTAATCAAAACAATAATATTAACATAAAGACAGATAGATATAGAAAAATATTCTAGAATAGAGACCCCAGAAATAAACCCTTGCATATATGACCAAATTATTTTTGTCAGGGGTGCCAAGGCCACTCAATAGGAAAAGGACAGCTTTTTCAGCAAATTGTGCTGGGAAAACTGGATGCAAAACACATACAAGAGAATGAAGGTGGACTTTTACCTTACACTATATACAAAAACTAAATCAAAATGGATCAAAGACCTAAACATAAGAGCTACAACTATAAAACTTTTAGTTGAAAATATAAGGGAGAAGCTTCATGACAGTGGATTTGGCAGTGATTTATTGGATATGACACCAAAAGCAAAAAAATAGATGAATTGAATTACATCGAAATTAGAAACTTTTGTGTATCAAAGGATGCAATAAACAGAATGAAAAGACATCCCATGCAATGGGAGAAAATATTTGCAAATTGAAACATGGTTAATTTTCAGAATATATAAAAAAATTCTACAACTTGGAATGCTTGGGTGGCTCAGTCATTTAGGCATCCGACTCTTGATTTTGGCTCGTGTCATGATCTTGGGGTCATGGTACTGAGCCCTGAGTTGGGCTCTGAGCTCAGCTTGGAGTCTGCTAAAATTCTCTCCCTCTCCCCCTGCCCCTCTGTCCCTTGGTTCATGCACGTGTGCACTCTCTAAAAAAAACAAAACAAAACAAACTTCTACAGGGGCGCCTGGGTGGCTCAGTCGTTAAACATCTGCCTTCAGCTCAGGTCATGATCCCAGGGTCCGGGGATCGAGCCCCACATCAGGCTCCCCGCTCCGCGGGAAGCCTGCTTCTTCCTCTCCCACTCCCCCTGCTTGTGTTCCCTCTCTCGCTGTGTCTCTCTCTGTCAAATAAATAAAATCTTTAAAAAAAAAAAACAAAAAACAAACTTCTACAATTCAATGACAACAACAAAAAACTACCTGGTCAAAAAATGGGCAAAAAAACTTGAATAGATATTTCTCCAAAGAAGATATGCAAATGGCCAATAAACACATGAAAAGATGCTCAACATCAATAATCATTCTGGAAATGCAAATCAAAAACATACCGAGGTATCACCTCACACGTATTAGGATGGCTACTATTAAAAAAAAAAAACAACCCAGAAATTAAGTATTGGCAAGGATGCAGAGAAATTGAGACCCTTGTGCACTATTGGTGGAAATGTAAAATGGGATAGGCTACTGTGAAAAATAATATGGCAGTTCTGCAAATAAATTAAAAATAGTTACCTTATGATCTAACAAACCCAAAAGAATTGAAAATGGGGAATTGAACAGTTATTTGTACACCCATGTTTATGGTATCATTATTTGCACTAGCCAAAAGGTGGAAGAATTCCAAGTATTCATCAGTCGATGAATGGAAAGAAAATGTGGTATAAACATACAATGGAAGATGAGTAAGCCTTAAAAAGGAAGGAAATTCTGACACGTGTTACAGCATGGATGAAACCTGTAGGGGAAATAAGCCAATCACAAAAAGACAAATACTGTATGCTTCCACTTCTGTGAGGTACCTAAAGTAGTCAGATTCATAAAGGCAGAAAGTAGAATGGTGTTTGCCAAAGGCTGTAGGCAGAGAGGAATGGGGAGTTATTGTTTAGTGGGTACAGGGTTTTAGTTTGGAAAGATGAAAACGTTCTAGAGATGGATGGTGATGATGGGTGTACAGCAATATGCATGAACTATTTTTTTAAAGATTTTATTTATTAGAGTGTGAAAGCATGAGTGGGGGTAGGAGCAGAGGGAGAGGAACAAGCAGACTCTGTGCTCAGCATGGAGATGGGTGCAGGGCTTGATCCCAGGATCCTGAGATGCCCTGATCCAAAACCCAAGAGTCCAACACCTAACCGGCTGAGCCACGCAGGCGCCCCTGTGAATGTACTTAATGCCACTGAACTATACACTTAAAAATGGTTAAGACTGTAAATTTTATGTGTATTTTGCCATAATTAAAAATAAAAAAGAGAGAAAACACAAATTAGCAATATCAAGAATGAAAAGGAGACTCCATATGGATCCTGCACACATTAAGAATGTAATAAGAGAATAATATAAACAACTTTATATCACTGAAAACTTTGAGGAAGTGGACACGTTCCCTGAAAGACACAGAACAAATAATGACTCAAGAAGAAATGGGAAATTTGAGTAGCCCTATTATCTACCAAGGAAACTTAATTCGTAATTAACCACCTTTCCACAAAGAAATCTCCAAACCCAGATAGCTTCCTTGGTGAATTTTATCAGGCTTTTATGGAAGAAATATCATCCTGCATGAAATTTTTCCAGGAAGTAGAGGAAGAGGGAATGCTTCCCAACTGATTTTGTTAATTCAGTATTATGTTGTTTCCAAAAGAAGACAAAGACATTACAAGAACATAAAACTGCATACCAGTATTCCCTCATGGACATAAACATTCTTAATTAACAAATTGTATCCAGAAAAAGGATAAAAAGGATAACATATCATGTATGTATGGAGCTTATCCCAGGAACATGAGGGTTTTTGGCATTTGAAAATCTATTTCGTCACATAAATAAGAAAGAAAAATCATGTCACCATCTCAATAGATGCAGAAAAAGCATTTAACAAGATGCAACAACCATCCATGATAAAAACTCTCAGCAAATTAGGAATAGAGGGGAATTTTCTCTGCTCGATTTAAGTTAACCATGAAAAATCAAAGCAATTGTATATAAAGAAAGAAAAGAAAGAGGACTTAACGTTCTTGATTTTTAGAATTAAAGCTACAGTAATAGAGATATCAGTGTTGGTGAGAAGATAGATAAAGCCATAGATTAGAACAGAAATTCTAGAAATACGTCTGCATGTATATGGTCAACTGATTTTCCACAAAGATGGCAATGAAATTAAATGAAGAAAGGAATTAAATCAAATTATGGGGGAACAACTGGATATCCATATGGGAAAAAATGAAATGGGTTATAGACTCAAATGAAAATGCTAAACACTAGAGAAATTTTTTTTTTAAAGATTTATTTATTTGAGAGAGAGAGCAACAGAGAGAGAGAACAAGCCAGGGGGAGAGGCAGAAGGAGAAGCAGATACCCCACTGAGCAGGGAGCCCTATGTGGGACTTGATCCCAGGACCCTGGGATCATGACCTGAGCTGAAGGTAGACACTGGGCCGACTGAGCCACCTAGGCGCCCTAACACTAGAGAACTTTTTAAAAGTAAACAGATCTTTATGACCTAGGAGTAGGCAAAGATTTCTGAAATAGGATATTAAAAAAAAAAAAAAAAACCCACAACGAAGAAATAAGTTATAAACTGGGCTATCAAAAGTGAAACCTTTTTCTTTGAAAGACACCATTTGGAAAATCACCTGGCAAGGCACAGAATGGGAGAAAATACTCTAAATACAAATGTCTGACAAAGGACCTGTGTCTAGAATATGTGAAGAACTCTTTATAACTCAAGAAAAAGTAGACAACCCAATGTGCAAAAGATTTTACAGACACCTCACAAAAGAAAACCTATCAGTGAGTCATATACACATGTGAAAAGATGGTCAGCATCATTCCTGATCAGAGAAATGAATATGATCAGGCACCATGGGATACCACCCCACACATGTCCGAGTGGGTAAGATGATAAAGACTGCGAAAGCCACTATGGTGATGATGCAATGAAATGGGAAGGCTCATACAGTGTTGATGGAATGTGAAATGGCACAACCACTTTGGAAAACAGTTTGTCAATTTCTTAAAAAGTTTAAGGTAACTTACCATATGACCCCATAATTCTATTCCCAGGCATTTAGTCAAGAGAAATGAAAGCATATGTCCACATAAATACTTGAATTTGAATGCTCATAGCAGCTTTTTTTCATTGTATCCAAAATGTGGAGACAGTCTACATGGCCATCAGCACACGAATATATATGCAAATTATGGTTCATTCATATAAGGGAATACTACTAATCAATAAAAAGAAGTAGACTTTAAAAAAAAAAGATTTATTTATTTGAGGGAGAGAGCGACAGAGCGTGTGAATGAGTGGAAGGAGGGGCAGAGGGAGAGTATCTTTCAAGAAGATTCCCTGCTGAGTACGGAGCCCCATGAGGGGCTCCATCTCACAACCCATGAGGTCATGACCTGAGCTGAAACTGAGAGTTGGATGTTTAACCGACTGAGCCACTCAGGTGCCCCAAGAAATGAACTTTTGATACATGTAACAATATGGCTGAATCTCAAAAACATTTTCCTCAGTGAGATAAGCCAGACATAAAAATGTACATACTGTTTGATTCCATATACACAAGATTCTACTAAATGGAGGTTGTCTGGGTTTGCAGGAGATTGATAACAAAGGAGCTCAAGGGATCTTTCGGGTGCGATGGAAAGAATCTGTGTCTTTATCGTGGTGGTTACAGGTATTTGTCAAAACTCATCAAACTCTGCATTTTAAATGGATACCATTTATTTGTACATAAATTATACCTCAATAAACTTAATAAAAATCAGGTACTCCTGGGTAGCTCAGCTGGTTAAGCATCTGCCTTTGGCGCAGGTCATGATCTCAGGGTCCTGGGATCGAGACCCGCATCGGGCTCTTGCTCAGTGGGGAGCCTGCTTCTCCCTCTGCTTGCTGCTCCCCCTGTTTGTGCTCTCTCTCTCTCTCTCTGACAAATAAATAAAATCTTAAAAAAAACTTAATAAAAATCATATCCAGATGTAGTTGAGGCTTCCTTGGTGTGGCTTCCAATGTAAACACCTATGAACTAAAGGAACAAGTTATACCCCCCACCGCCAGCCATACAGCCAACACGTGGTAGAGGGCCTGGAGAACTCCCATTCACAAACCAGGGAGAGCAAGAGACACATAGTGATGACAGTTCTGTAGCAGTTCTGAAATCTAGCCAGGCATTTGTTGCCTGTTTCTTGATAAGGGTTTAGTGTTCCTTCCCAGCTCTTTGCTCTTCTGCCCTTTGGGCTCTTGGCTTTTCCCTCTGAATTATCTTTTTTTTTTTTTTTTTAAATTATAAGGAATGATTTGCTTTAAGCTGAGTAGTTTCCCAGCCTGCCTCCTGTTTGTAGGAATTTGGAGAATCAAATGTCTCTTTTCATTTTGAATTCTGTCCCTTTCACATGAAGCTAGTCTGATTCCTTGGTTTTTGAGGCTATATCTGTGTCCTTTGCCTTTCCTAAGCAGACAGTTTTTTATAAGCCATAGCTTTCAGAAGTGATCACCACACTGATTTTCAGCTTCCTCTCAAGAGCAAGGATATCCATCCCCACCTCTGGATTTTTGGTGAGTTTGACTTTGTTCCTCTACTTTGGGGAACTTCGATTCCCTATTACTTCTCCAGAGTCACACTTCCTGCTGTCTCTAGTTGTTTCTGGAACCAGAGCCTGGCAGACCTTCAGTTTCCATCCTTTTCATGGCATTGCATTTGTTCTAGCTAAAAGTGGCATCATAAGTTACTCTTTTAAGCTCTTCTCTGATGCAGTCTTGACTGGCACTGTCACTACTATTTCTTAATTATTATTTCCCCCATTTCTGTTTTATTTACTTCTTTTGGAATTCATATTATTTCGATGTTAGAGATTATGAATCTTTCTACCTTATCTCTTGCATTTTCATTTATTATAATCATCCCCTTATTTTTTCCTTTGTTATCTGAATATTTCTTGAACTAGTTTTCTAATTCACTGATTTGATTTTATACTATATTTAATCTGCTATTCTCTTTTTCCATTATGATTTTAAAATTTGGTAATCATGTTTTTCATTTGTAAGCACATTTTTATGATCACAGGTCCATTTCCATTTTATACCTGAAATATCCCCTTGAATGACATTGGAAACGCAAATTAAAGTTGTTATTTAGAAGTTTCCCTTTTATATATATATGGTAAGTTTCTTTTGCAGGAGGACATTTGATTGGTCTTCCTTTAGGCTTCTAAATCTTACATGTCTTATGTCTTATCTCTATCTTTATGGGGACAAGTCTTTGTTTCTCTAGTATTTGGAATCAAGAATGATGCTGAGAGAATGGTTCTGGATTCTTGCTGAAATATTTTAGCATTAGGAAAAAGTAAAAGGGAAAAATTTGTATTTCCTACAGTTTTATTCCTTCTGAGGAGGAAAGAGGCATTTGCATGTCAGGAAACTTAGTAACATGCTTACTAATGTTTCTGTGTCAGTTTCAGCACTCTGAAATTGATCAAGACAGAGTCTCTCTTCTCATTGGCGCAAGTACCATAACCACAAGCTCCTGTCATCATGTCCCCTGAACCAGGTGCTCTATGAGCACCACGCCTTGTTATTCTGTGTGGTAGATAGCACCTGTTACTCTTCCTAAAGAGGTTTATAGGGTTGAGCTTTGTCTCCTATCCTCTCTCTCACTGTCACCCTGACCATCAGTCCCATCACTGTGAGTTTGAACTGTCCATCTACTTTGAGTTCCAGTTAATGGTGTTTCCAGCTGGAGACAGTCCCAGTGGCAAGAAACTAAACTTCTGTGCCTAACATCCTGTGTCTCTTGTGTCAGCCAGATTTTAGCAGTGATAAGGCCTCCTTCATTGGTTGTCTCGACTGCCTGCACAAGAAACTGGCTTCAGCAATGCCTCTGCTTTATTTAGCCTGAATTGGAGCATGTTTTAGGGACAATATAATGAATTTAGTTTTGGACACGTTGAATTGTAAGTAAGTAGGGCTTTTCAATTTGTATTTGTAATGGGGTTGGAGGCTGAGAGAGCAATTTGGGTTGGAAATGTAGATTTGGTAACCAAAGCTCCTTGTTATTTGAAAAATGGATAGTTGTTTTATTAGCACTTTGGATTGTCCAGAGGGAATGCATGTAAAATGGAAATAAACAAGGTTAGACGCAGAACCCTGAGATTATAGCATGGTTGGGGTGGGCAGGGAAATAAAAGCTACTGAAGGTTATTGTGAAGGAGATTTCTGAAGGATCGAATGAGAATCGGGAAAGAATGGTTCTACGGAGGCAGTGAATGTGGCATCTGTAAAACACTGTTCCTGATGTTTTAGTGAGATCAACTAGGGTAAGGACAGAGAGCGGCTCATTTGCTTGAGCAACTAGGAGATCGTTGATGACTTATTGCAGCACTTTCAGGATGAGTGGAAGTCAGATTGCAGTTGATTGATAAGTGTGTGGCAGGTTAGGACATGGATCTAATAACTTATTTTGAAAATTTATTGTGAAGGGAAAGAGGTAGATTGGTACAGAGGACAGCTACAAGTGAATTAAAGGATATGTTGTTTTATGTATGCACCCTGTGTAATAAATAGATAAATGTTTCAGTCCTCTTTTTTATTAATATTTTCTATGAGAATTTCTTTTAATATTTAAGCATTTTTCAATTTTTAAGTTAGCTCTTTTTATGATTGTTTAATCTATTCTTAAAGAAGGACAGGCCACTGCTTAGTATGGTGTATCAGGTTGCCTCTTCCCACATCCTAGGTTTTAAATGTTTGTATCAGCTCAAGCACATGCGCTAATGAAATTATTCTCAAAATATTACTTTATTTATTTTTCTCATTTGATTTTAAGTATTTGGATATCTGGGATATTGAGTACAGGTATAAAAAATTAACAGCTTCTTTAAAATAGCTTTTTCAGACATTTTACATTACTTAGTAACTAGTCTAAGGAATGTTATTCTTTTGGTGTTACTAACAAAAACAAATTCATTGTCATCTTGTCTTTTTCAACTACTATTCTGTCTTTGGGAATATTTAGTATGGATCAGTATTTGTGAAGGGAATCCTGATAGGGCTTGTGGTTAACAGTTAGTGACTTTAACTCATTCTTTAATGGTTAATTTCCATTTTATGTATCTTGAAGGAGCTGTTCAGAGCATAGATATTCATAATAATGAAACTTTCATTGAAGCAGCTTGAGTAAAAATGTATGAGAGACTCCAGGCTAAAGTAGAATATTGAGAATGATATTTTTATATTATATTTTATATTGGAGAAAAGACTTTTTATTAAAATTCATTTGGAAGCTTAAACTATTTTCCTATTTATACTGTACTTATAATTTTATCTGAATTAACATGGTATATTTTAAATTTAAGACTGATTTATCTGTAGTTTCTGACATGGTTTCAAATTAATCCAAATTTTCAGTACATGAGGATTTTTAAATTTTATGTATTTTAAGGCTTCATCTTGATGTACAACAGGAATCCAATAAAACTTACTAACCTTTTAAAACAATTATCCTCTCTGAGAATATGTGCTTCATTTTTCTTTTGTTCTCCACGTAGAAAAGAGGGAGGAAGGAGAAAAGATTTAAATACGTGTAGTTTATTACAGTTCCACTTTAAAATAGCATTTGTTTATAAGCAGGTATGTGGCATTTAGGTGACATTTTATGTATAGTTAAATCTAAATGAAATAAAATGTGAGAAGTACAAATGGTCATTATACACATTTCTTTTTTCTTTGCTATGGAAGCATTATTTTTAAATATAAACAATTGTCTTATTTCCAAAAGAAAAAAATTAGTAATCCTAGATTTGAATGCCCTGTGTCCTCTGAATTTCCCCCATTCTGATTGTTACTATTTTGGTCTGTTAGTAGGGAACAATACACTGCGAAGCTCCAAATGAGATCACATTCTATGAGTCCAACCTCCAGAGAAGATGGACAAAATATTACCCCAAAGAGTTGTGTAAGATCAGAGTCTACTTTCATTTGTTTGTTTGTTATTTTAAAATAACTCCACAAATTTTTAGTTTCATGTTTGTCAAAGTTCCAACAATTAACTTAAAAACAGTGAAAACAACCTAAAGGTTTTGGTGAACATCCTGATATCAAAGAAAATGGTGTGTTTGGTATATTCCATAGTGTTCCTTCTGCTTTCTCAATGATTCTGAGGCATCATGTGAAGCAGTGTGTTGTTTCTCTTGTGCATTGAAGAATAACTTTGGAAAGCTTCATTTTGTAGCTGTTTTTTTCCATTTCCCTTTTACTCAGTACATATATATATATATATATATATATATATATATATATATATATATATAATTAGACACCCAGTGGTCATAAATTTAAGAAACTTGGATTAACTTGTAGTGAAGTAGGGGATACTGCATTTTTGCTGAAGGTGAGCTGTTTATGTCCTGAAATGTGAATGCCTCTCTTGCATCTAATGCTTAACATAGTTTTGGTTTGACCAAGGTGCTAGTGAGCATTCCAGTTAGCTTTCTAAAGAGAAGAATTTTGCCTGCTTACTATGGCCTTTCTTGCGTAACTCTGGCTCGTCTTGGGTTACATGACTTTTAGTTACAAGGAGATCATGTGTGATGCGTGACTGTTCAGCACATATTGCTCTAAACATAACTCACTGCATTTTCTCCAGTGATAGTTTGGAACTTTGGAAAATATTTTAAGGGCAGCATATTTCAAATATTTGTGGGGTTATTATCAACCATTTCATTTACTCAAAATAAACAAGGCAGGTGCATTTTCTTAAGACGTACGAGAAACAGGGGACCAACAATAGAAACAATAATGAATTTAAATATAGTATATATAATAAATTCAACATTTTGTTCAATAGAAATTTGGAGATAAGATATGGAGAACATTTTAGTATATTTTTCATCACTTCAGATAATTTAGATGATCATAGGTAAGTAGATTTATTTATTAGTAGTGAGGTTTTCTAAAAGTGTGCAAATGGTGTGCCAACAAATTTTATTTCAAAATACATTGTTTTGGCTGTACTGTAATATATGCATTATTATTTTACACAGATTTACCTTTCTAAGTTTTTAGAGCTTGTAGATCATTGTCCATTTCTGGGCACAGATTTTAGTCTGTGCTCAGTTAAAGTTTTAATCTGCTTTGATAAATGTGTAATATAATAAGTTATATGGGAGGGGAAAAAAGCATGCAATTTTAATTTTTTAAAAAAGTAAAATTTCACCATAATTGTATTCTCATGATGTGAATCCAAAGCTTATTTCTCTTTATATTCAGTGTATGAATGAGAATTAATTTAAGAACAAAGAGCTTCTTGGACATCAACACAAACTTCCCTGTTAACTAATTTTAAGGATTATAAATAATTCATCTTTTCAAGTGTTTCCCCACCCCCCTTTAAAGCTACTGTGGTATACCACAATTAAAACTTTTTGTAAAAGAACTTAAAGAGAAGAATCTGGATTAATTTTTAAGATATTCTTTTGATGTGTGGTTTTTTTTTTTTTTGAAATCTAGTTACTGTGTGAATATATTGTGAAGGCACCTCATAGCCCTAAGCAGCTATAATAAACGGTCATTACTTAGAATTGAGAACTCTAGCTCAGCTGTAACATAAACCTTTCCTTTGAGAGCAATAAAGCACTACCAGAAAAGCACACAAAATTCTCATTACTCTGAATGACATATATTTTGTCCTCTTTTCTGTCTTTTCTGTTTTCTTTATTTTTCCCTCTCACTCTCCCTCTCTCCCTTCTTCCTTTTCTTTATTTCTTCCTTCCTTCTTCTCTTTTGTCTTTTGTCTTTCAGGAAGCTCATTCCAAAAAATCTGCTGTTTCTTTGGATGACAGCGACATCGAAGCTCGCCTTAATAGTTGGAATCTTGGGGTAAAAACAAAAGTACTTTATGTATGTATGTCACCATAGGAGAATTGTATTTGGAAAACATCTGAACTAATTCTACTTAGTGAATATTATCAGATGTCAGCCATTTAGTACTGTGGTAGTACTGTGGGAGATGGACTTTGAGTACAGGGAAGAGAAAGAACATTCCAAAGAAGCAAAAACAGTCCCTGCCCTCAACAAGCGGACTTTCTTATTGGTGAAATAGGAGATACACACATACATAGTTAAATAATAATTGAAGATAGTACATGGTAAAATATTAAAATGAGTTAGAAAGTAGAATACTAAAGTGGAGGGCAGGGAGGGAAGGACTTGGAGAACCAAGGTCATTTTGGTTAAAAAAATTGGGAGATTTCCTGGATGAGCTGCCATCATGGGCAGCAGTTTTCAGGTAAAGACCGAGAGGGGCCTGGACGTATCCAGATAGGCGTGGAGGTGGAGAACTAGGAAGAGAGAGGCATGAAGAAATGTGGGTGGTGTAAGTCAGCTGTCACAGTTGGATCTTTGGGACTTAAATAGTGGATTAGGGGGCAACGTTAATCAGGCTGGATTGTATTGGAGCTTTGAATGCTAAATTGAGTGGTTGAGCGTTTACATTTTAGGCAATAGTGAGCCCTGGACGTTTATTTTTTCCTTCCACGGTCCACTTTACATGATGCTGTTTAAATGCTTTGAGGAAATGAAAAGGGGGTTAGAACAATTTTTATCGCATTTTGTTATTAATAAAATAATTTGTAATTTGAAAATTTGAAAAATATAGAAAATCAGGAATAAAGTATGTTTGAAAATCTTAACACTGAGAGATGGTTTAACCTTTTGCTATATATATTCTCCCCTCCTTTTTTTCCTGTGTGTATTTATAAAACTAAAATTTAAACAAAACATAAGTACTATTATGTGCTGTTCTAAATTTGCTATAATTTTATAATAGTTCTATAAATATGAATATTAACAATAGCACTAATTTTTCTTTTGGATGGGTATTCCATAACTTATTTAAGCATTCTGCTATTTTTGGACATTTCGGTTGCTCCCAGTGTGTGGCTAATATAAGTAATACTGCACTAAAATTCCCTACAGAATCTTTGTATACATATTTGGTTGCTTTCTCAGGTTATATCCCTTCCTGGTACATTGCCCCCAGAAGGTATATACCGGTTTATTCTCCAACCAGCAGTGTAGAGGATTGTCTATTTCTTAATTCTTCACTGACATTAGGGCTTGTTATTTTAAAAAACCTAAAACCCTTCCTACTAATAATGGTCTTTAATGAAAGCGGTGCTTTAGGAAAATTGACTTGGTGGCATTTTGAAGGTTATACTAGATGTGAATAGAAATTGGAGAAAGGGAGCCAATCATCTTTTCGGTGTTTGTGGTGAACTCCACAATAGTGTGATTTCTGTGAAGATGGAAAGTGTTGAAAGAAAAGACATTTCAAAGAGGGTCAAGGATGCTAGTGACTGATAGGTGAGCTGACCGGAAGGGCACCTAAAGGCTTGCTTCTAGGAAATGGGAACATTGGCTCTCTGTCAGTTAACTGTCAGATGGGGGAATCCATCTGAAGGGTTACAAGTTTCCTTTTAGACTGGAATCCATTTGAAGGGTTACAGGTTTCCTTTTAGACTGAAGAGATGGTCTGACGAACTGGGGAGGTCAAGATTTGGAGCTTCATGAGACTCGAGGGCTGGAATCCTATTTCGTAGTCATGCTGTTCGAGGTGGTGGCTGCACCCAGAGGCTGGACGGCCAGTCTTCAGGGGACAGAGTAAGGACAGCTGACTCCTGCAAGGGACATGATTAGAAGGTAGGGAATGGATAAGAATTTAAAGCAATATGAATCTCCTAGCCATTTTGGGAGCATGTTGATGAAAGAGAAGAGAGAGAATTAGTAACAAGAGGGGAATAGTAAGTCAAAAGAAACACACTGTTATGTTTGAAGGCGGAGGGGAAGCTGCCCCTGGAGGGAAGGCCTAAGTTACCAGTGTGGGAGAAGAGCATAGGAAATCCCCCAGAAAGACAATGTTTTTGTTATTTGCCAGAAAGCAATATCAAAGTGAAAAGTGAAATTCTGGGCTATCCTTTTAAACTTGCCTTTGCCCTTAGCCATTTGAAACTTCTGATGTACATTTCTTAGCACACACAGTACTTTGCCTGATTATTTAACTGTTCAGAGGATTAAAATTTTCATTTGTATAATAAAATTAAAATAAAACATCTAAAATATTTTGAGGTAATGCCTTAAAACTAGGTATGCCTGGGTTTTGTTTCACAGTTTTGTTGTTCAAAGAGTGCACTAACAGTGTAAAGTATGAAAGTCTTGCATTTTTATATATTTATAACATCTATACATTAATCAGGCTGAACTATATCTTTTGATCACAGTAGAATACTTTAAGAATCCAGTGTATTAAAAAGCTTAGATTTTAGTTTGCTTTGATTTTAGTTTTGTGTGATGGATTTTTTTTTCTTTCTTCCTGTGAATGATCAGTTAATAGTAGTTAATTTTAGTGCTCTACACCAAGGGTACATTTTTTATATTGCTGGCATGACTTTCATACACCTTCATTCAGATGCATTAGATGTTCTGGAATTTGAATTTTCTAGTTTTTGTTAAAAATACATTTTTCCCTCAAATATATTCTTTCTTTCTCCAGGAGTGTGTTAGGTTTTTTTTTAGGAATACATAATTCAAGTAGAGATTTACTTATTAAACCTAGCAATTAAATTTTCCTCCTATATTTTTTTCTTACTCTTTAAGCTTTTTAACCTTTAGTTTTGGGGAAGCTTTCTTACTCTGCCAATATAATTGATATATATTTCATGCTTAACTATCTTTATGTACATTTTTCTCTTTTTTCTTTTTTATTTTTCTGAGGCCCTGGTGGGGGGCTGGGAGGAGGACTTTCCTGGGACTTCCATCCTAGTCACCTGCCCACTCCCACCGTGGGTCCACATGCTGACTGCAGTCTCACCCCTACCAGGAGCAATGGAACAGTGAGAACTCTTTGCCCCTTAGCCCCAGAGCAGGATCTGGGAGTAGTGTGGGATTTGTGCAGGAATAGTTCTCAAGACAGGCAGTGGGAGCTGGGCAAGGTCAGCAGGAGTGAGTGTCCCCCAGATCCTGCAGGTAGCTCCAGAGGGTGGACAGCCCCATAGAGTCAGGCAGACCCACCTGGAGGCCAGGGGCCTTCTGGGAGGGGTGAACCTTCCTGTCAAGGGCTAGGGGACGCCTGTGAGGTGTTAGCAGGTAGGAATGTGCCTTTACTCTCCCCGTAGGAAGCCTGGCTGGTCTACTCACTGGGGCCTTCCCCACTGGGGCCTGGTGGGAACTGTCCTAATCAGGCACTGGGGCAGCTGTGATGCTGGTCTAGTAAACAAAAGAGGAAGAGGAAGACAAAAGAGTAATTTGAGATGAGCGGTTCCAGCAGAAGAGCTGCCCAACTTGCTGCACCACAGAATTGCAAGCTAAATAAAATGGTTGTAGTTTGAAGCTGTGCAGGTTTGGGGTAATCTGTTGTGTAGCAGAAGGCTGATTGATATAGATACTACCTGATGGTTTTCTGAGGGGACGATGCTAGTTTTCATCCTCATCAGCCAAGGGCCAGCTCCCGTTTCTCTACTTTCTCTTCAGGCCTTGGTATTGTCAGTTAATTTTTTTTTACTTAAAAAAATTTAGTCATTCTTGAGAGTGGTTAGTGACATTGCATTATGTGGTTTTCATATGTTTTTTTCCTGGTGACTAATACAGTTGGGTGACCTTTCAGATGTTATTGACAGTTTAGATGGCCTCTCTCAGAGTGAAGTGCCTACTTGTGCCTTGGTCAGTTTTTCTGTTGGGTTGTTTGCCTTTTTCATATTGATATGTAAGAGTTTTGTATCTATTCTGGGTAAGAGTCCTTTTGGAGTATTATAAATATTTTCTCCTATTTTGTTGCTTTCCTTCAGTCTCTTACTGGGGTCTTTGAGAAGAATGAATAGAAAATGTACATTTTAATGCAGTTCATTTTCTCATTTTTTCACTATGTGATTAGTGTTGTTATATGTCCTGTTTAAGATCTTTGACTATCTTAAAGGTCCTGAAGATGTTCTTCTGTGTTGTCTCCTAGCAGCCCTGTTGTTTTATTTCATTTATTTATTTATTTATTTTATTTGTTTATTTTTAAAAGATTTTATTTATTTGAGAGAGAGAGAGAGAGAGAGATCGTGAGAGAGAGCACGAGCAGGGAGGAGAGGGAAAAGCAGGCTCCCTGTCCTCAGGGAGCCCAACACGAGGCTCCATCCCAGGACTCTGAGATCATGACCTGAACCAAAGGCAGACGCTTAACCGACTGAGCCACCCAGGCGCCCCACTTTTTCTAATACCATCTGGAGGTGATTTGGGTATATTAGTTATAAGGTAGGGTGTTAAGATTTATTTTTGTCCCTTATACATATATGTGGGTGACACTCCCATTTATTGAGAAGACTATTCCTGTTGCACTATAGTGTTATTTGTCTCATAAATCAGGTGGTAGTACATGTCTGTTTCCATTCTGTTCCTTTGGCTTATTTGCTTTTTCTTGTGCCAAGGGACTATGCCTTTATATATTTGTATTTAATTTGTGCTCACTAAATGTTTGTTGAAATGTGAGTAAACCAACAAATGAGCCTCCACTTGTAGTATTATTTCTGAGGAAAAACTTTCAAGTTCTAAAATGTTGACTTAAGAAACATTATTTTGGAGCATAATTGATTTGACATTAAGGACTGAATTTATTTTATGCTATTGAGAGAATTTTGGCAGTTCTGACTGAAGCCATGACTTAAAAACATTTATTTTAGTTGTGGTGCTAGTAATATATTGCTTGAAAATGTCCTTTCCTTTATTAAGGCAGCTAAAATATCAGATAAAATGTCTTTCTATTTTTCTGGAATCATAGAACATCTCTAATTGGTCAACATTAGTCTATAAGGGTATTTGATCAGTTTGACCAAAATCCTGAATAATCCAAAGAGATAATCTGACAGAACCCTTTGTAACCAAATAAATTGGCTAAAACACCAAAATAAAATGTCAAAAGCCAGTCTTCATTAGAAACTAGCATTCAGATATCTGTATTTCTGTCTAGTTTAAACTATTACATATTTTATTACTGTGATTCTATTTGCTCTTTAAACAAGAAGTATTTGGTCATGTGATTCATTCCTGCTATTGGAACTTAATTTTTTTGGCTTTCTTTTCTCTATAATATTTTGTTAGACTTTAATGTTTCGCATAAATCCCTTTTATCTTCCATTTTGGACATTCTTTATTGTGGTCTTCTTTTTTGAGGTATTATGAGAGAACAAGAAATTCTCCAAAAGAGCATGAAAAAAGTCAATGTTAAGACTGTTTACAGATTGCTTCAAGTCCATTTACTGGTGGATTACAAAGTGGGAACATTTAACTTCAAAGCACATCTGGCTGCTGTTATAAAATCAGAAAATAGATTGCTTATTTCTCCCAAATAGACGCAAGAACATGCTTTACTATGGATAATTCTCATTACATATTCAAAGTGGTTATGAGACAAACTCAATGTATTGTAAATGAATAACAACAGAAAGATTTATACTTGTTTACAGTGTTCATTGTTGCTTTTAAATATTATAATAGACTTTTTCTTTCTTTTTTTTTTTTTTGTCAACTTGAGAAAGAAAATTTATGATAACAGAATGAGTCTTTAACTTCTGTATTTAATGGCTTTTAAAGATGCAGAGGATGAAACAGGAGTCACTTCTGCATAGTTGAAAGGCTACATTGTAATTAGCTAAACCAATATTTTGTACTCTGCTTATAAATGTAGAGCTGTGTCAAAATAAGTCACAGATGGTTTTCTTGGCTTTTGGTTTTAAATTTTAAGCTTAATTAGAACTTGAGCATCTTTGAGAATTCCGTTTCCCCCTTCCTTTATTTTTCCCCTTCTCTTTAATTCTGCTTCATGAATTAGGGTTTTATATATTTGCAGATTTGGGTGTATTTTTGAAGAACTTACTTTCTTGGCTGGTTTTCTCCATTCCAAAAATAGAGAATGGTTACTTACTTTTCATATATATACCTTCAGACAATAAATATTTATTGAGTGTACTTTGCTGCCTGCTGGAAATTTGCTGCCTCTGTTTTTCAAAAAGCTGTGTATATAGTACAGCGTTATTTACTAAAGAATGTGCCTCTTTCTCTGGTATGATATTTAAGTGGGTTTTATTATTATCTCTACTTAATAAATGTTTCCCAAAGTGAATGTACTAATTCATACACCCAGCAGTGGTGCACCATCTGGAACACTTCTATTGTCAAATTTTTAATGTATACCAATCTGGTGGCTATAAAATGCCATCTCACTGTGGAATTACTTTACATTTTCATATTTTTGAAAAGATTGCCCATATATTCATATGTGTATTAGTCATTCAAATTTCTTCATCAGTAGAATGTGTTTCATGTTTTTCCCATTTAAAAAAACTTGTATTGTTCTTTCTTTTATTAAATTTTAAAGACCTTCTTTACACATTTTGGAGACCAATCATTTGTGCAAACATCTCCCAGTTTATGGCTTACTTTTTCATTTTATTTATGATATCTTTTTTGGAGAGAAGTTCCTAGTTAAATTTATTAATTTCCTTTTTGTTTATGCTTTTTGTTTTTATGTTTCTTGTTTAAAAAATCTTTTCTACTTTGAGGCCATAAAGTCATTCTTTCTCGTTTTTTTTTTTTTTTTTAGAGAGAGAGAGTGTGAGAGAGTGCACACACGTGCAAGCGAGCGGAGGGCTGTGGGGTGGAGAGGGGCAGAGGGAGAGAGAGAATCTTAAGCAGGCTTCATGTCCAGCATGTAACCCCACGAGGGGCTCAATCTCACAAGCCTGAGACCATGACCTGAGGTGAAATCAAGAGTTGGACTCTTAACTGATGGAGCCACCCTGGCACCTCAAGTCATTCTAAGTTGTCTTCTGAAAGGTTTTATGGTTCTGCTTTTAATTATAAGTATTTAATCCATTGGGAATTTATTATATGTGGTACGAGAAGGAATCAGATCTCATTTTTTCCCCCACTTATTGAACACATCTTTATTTTCTCCATAATTTGCAGTGCTAGATTTTTCATGAATCATGTTCTCATATTTTTTGAGTTTCTAGTACTTTCTAGTTGGTTCCATTGACTTATCTTCATTACTGTTAGTTTTATTATATCTTTGTAAGTCAGCTCCACCTTGATTTTTTTTCTTCAGGCATGTCTTGGCTATTCTTGTCTATTTATTTATATACATTTTATAATGAGCTTATGAAGTTTTACAAAAGCCCTGTTGAGATTTTGGTTTGGATAAATTTAGTCACTAGATCAAGTTAAGGAGAATTGTCATTTTTACAATATTGAGACTGTCCAAAAACATGGTTTCACATTTATTTCATTATTAATGTTTTTCAAAAAAGCTGAATTATTTTCTCTACAAAGAGCTTATGTGTATTTTCTTAGATTTACTTTTAGGAATTATATATTGTTTTGTGATTAAAAATGATATCTCTGTAAAATTATTTTCTTTTCCTAGATGATTTTTGCTAATTTGCAGAATTGCAGCTGACTTTTATGTATCAATTTGGCATCTCACAACTTCGCTAAGATCTTATTTGGTCAGCTCCTGTTTAATATCTTTCTATTTTCTGTCTTTATTGGTAGTGTTCTTTATGAACTTCCTGAGATTATTTAGAAGTTATACTTGAATACTTATTGTCCCGCTGGTGGAACATACACATCATTAAACATTGACCTGCAGGAAAGTGGTCTACCTCAAGTGGGTTGCACAAAAAAACCTAATGAATGAAAGTGCTGGACACAGGGGAGGCCAAAGGAGGCCCATATTACTGTTTTCTTCTATTTCGAGGCCCATATTACTGTTTTTTTCAAAGCCATGAAATAGAAGAAAAGTAATTCCTACTATTGACAGGCTTTGATTTTGATTTTCTGTTTTTATGGATGTTAGATTCTTTTTGTTGCTGTTGTTCATGATTATTGATGTTAGATTTTTTTGAACAAGCAGTAGCCAGTGGCTGTATGGGATGGATGGCTTGGGTAGCTTACTTTATTTCTTGGTTTAGGCAGGCCTTCTCCCGCTCCACTGAAGTTCAGTTTCTTTAGTAAGTTCTGCCTTTTTGACCTGTCATCCTCTGCTTCTTTGCTTCTTTCTTGTTTCTGTATGGTTCTTTTTCTTCAGCTCCTTCTTTCTTTCCCTCCATCATGGACAAACTTCCTCCCAAGGGGCCTCTCTCTACTGCAGAAGTGGTTCCTTCCTAAGAACCTTCTCTGGTTCTTTACACTTTTCACACCCTTCTTTTGATTCTCCTGTCTCCAGCACTCTGATCCATCGGGTTTTTTGTACGACCCAGGAAAGGTAGATCACTCTCCTTCTACAGGTCAATGTTTGATGACATTTATATTCCAACACCACTAGGATGCTGAGGCACTTCCTTTTTGTTCCATGCTGTCACTCTGGTTTGGCTCAGGATCTAATTCTGCTGATCTGTGATCTTTCTTTGGCCACTTACATGTGAATCGAGGGTTTTAGTAATCTCTCCTTGTTATGATGTAGGCATAGGTGATGGGTGTTTTTATGTGCTCTCTTTGTTGATCTGTATGGGTTTTTGGAGGATGGGGAGAGAAAATTAAATTCAGACAGTTGCCATTACTTTACAGGAATCAGCCTTCAGGCAAAAGAAAATTGTTTTGTAAATTACGCCTTATCTAGGTGCTAAAATATAGTAACTCTTCAGATCTTATCTGTTGCTATAGAGGCTTTTATGTTTTTTAAACATGAATAATCAGTTCTATTTTTAATTTCATTGCCTCTGTATTCTTTGATTAATTGGTCCTTTATCCATCCTTATCTTTATTATCAACTTGGGTATGGATTGTTTATGTTCTATGACTATGAACTATAATAAGTCCTTTCAGGAGCTTTTTGAAAACACAGTGAGATTTTGGAGGAGTAGATTCTGATAATATGTTTGACAAAGTTTGTCAGTTGTTCTAGTTTGAAGTCATGGTTAGTGTTGTATTTATATTCTTGTACATTTTGAGATTATCTATGTTGTAAAGTGCAAGTTTAAGATATCAAGAGATTAGAATTCCATGATAATGATTTTTAATTATCACTTCATTTGTGAATGAAATAGTTGGGATAATAATCAGTGTTTCTAATTTATCATATAGTATATTCATTCAACAAATATTTCCTTGAAAGCCTACTACAGATTAGGTATTGTGCTAATTACCAGAAATAAAAAATTGAGAAGTCATTATCCTTGCACTTATTGTGCATAAAGACAGATGTGGAGACATACTGATAAACACTTAGAATGTGCTATGAGAGATACATAGGATACTTTAGGAGCTTGATAAGAGGGTGGGATCAGGTACATTTTGCCTCTTCCTCCTTTCTTCCCTCCTTCCTTCCTTTCTTCTTAATGAGTATTTGTTGGGCACCCATCACCTGCCAGGCCCTGTGGTAGATGCTAGGGATGGTTGGGTTGTGACAGTCATAGTCCGTTTTCAGAGTTTACACTCTTTTACAGAAGATAGATGTTTGATTATAAAAGGGTACTATCTGAATAGGAGGAACTTAATTAAATTTCTTGGGGAAGAGTCTTGAGTAAGTGAACCACAAGAAGTTGCAAGAATGATTTCATAGGTTGCAAAGACTCAGATTTGGGAGAGAATGTAGTGCTTTTAAAGGTAAAACAAGTCATTGAGTGTCCTTGGAATACAGGGCATACTGAGGGGGTAGATGAACCTGAAAGGTAGATATAGGAGGAGTACCAAAGGAATTCTCTACTCTAGTAGTTATTCTGGAGGTGAATGTAAGGATTCATGCTCTGAACCTGCCTGGCTGTTTAGTAATTAAATTGAGACTTAAAAGATGATTAGGTGCATGCTTGTAGGGTTAGAGGGGCACAGAGTGGTGCCTAGAGGTAGAGAGGCACAGGAAGACTACCATATTTCAGTAATGTAAATCATCCAGGGTTCTGAGAGTATAAAACGTGACGGGAGGAGTAATGGAAATGAAGCTGGGCAGTTAGGCCATGAGAGGATCACGAAGGTGCATTTCTGTCTGCAAAGAAGTTTATGTTTTATATTTTATTTGTTAGTGGGCTACTAAAAATATATTATGCAATACCCATCCTAAAACAAACTAAATATTAAGATACATAGAAAACATTTTTGTTTAACAGCTTAATTCTGTATTTTATCAAATAATAATTAAAACTCAAAAATAATGATTAATAATAAAATTATTAATTTCGATCTCAAATTTTCAGATAGAAAATCCTCGATACCTGAGACAGAAGCCAATCCCAGTTTCTCTGGTAGGTGAGAATTTCAGTGGACTTTTCCTATGGACAGGTTTTTGTTTTTTTTTAAAGATTTTATTCATTGAGAGAGAGTGAGTGAGAAAGAGTGCATGTGCAAGTACGGGGAGGGGCAGAGGCAGAGGGAGAGAGAATCCCAAGCAGACTCCACATTGGGCATGGAGTCCAGTGCAGGGCTTATCTCACGACCCTGAGACCACGACCTGAGCTGAAATCAAGAGTTGGGCGCTCAACTGACTGAGCCACCTAGGCGCCCCCTTATGGACAGATACTTTTAAATAAAGTAATTATTAAGTCATTTACAGAGAAGAACACAAGTACACATTACGAAGCATAACAGTCTTATTAATCCTATCACTTGCAAGTGAATAAATCACTTTTTTCTCCAATGTTGGTATTATTTTGGCATGAACTTCAGGCAATTTAGAGCTTCCTTTTGGGTTAAGGGTAAGGCAGGCCAAAAAAGTATTGAATAACTCTTACTCATTCAACAGATGACTCCCAAATTCAACTTGAGAAAATCCAGCAGTTTCCATGATGAACATCTACTCTCTCGAATGCATGAGAAAGAGGTAGGATTGAGATATTTCTGATGTATTGAATAATAAACACAGTTTTTGTATTTTGTTAGTATGAGTTTTCAGGTCTGAATAATCATGCACAGTAGGGAGAGGTTGTCTTTGGTACAAATGTAAGATAATGATGCAGGGTAGGTAAGGTTTGTTTTTCATTTTTTTCATGTACATCTCCCACTTTGTGAGAGTGTGCTGAGGGGCTGTCTCCTGACTATCCATTCCTGCTTGTCGGGGCCTGGGGAGATGGCAGTTTTCAGAAGCAGTGTCTTTGACCTCAGCGAATCCCTCCATCCTGCCTTCTAGTTTCACTATTCTTACTGTTTCTACTATTTAAATTGATCTGCTAAATTAAGCTATGCTATGGTTGATATATAACATAATATACTATCTTTCTTTGGTCATTTGAAAACAGAATTATCCAAGAGGTTTACTGGTATTTGTTTATTGGTTAAAAGCATAAACTGTGGAGTAAAGAATACCTGGATTTAAATCCGACTTATCTGCTCTGTGAAAACGGACAGATACTTGCCCCTTGTCTAATTTGGGAGATACCTGCTTTACAGGATTAGTATGAAGATTTTATAGTCTGTAAGTAACTATATGCTTCACATGTAGTAGACATAAAATGAAGGTGAATTTGATGATTTTCTTTTTAAAATTTCTATTCTAGGAAATTTGAAAGCCATCATTATTATTTTTATTTTTGCTTATGACACCATTGGAGCACTTTGGTCATCTGTATGGTGTGATAGATTAGGAATCTGAAAAACGATGTCCTTAACTTGCCTTTACCATTCTCTAGTCATATTAGCCAGGGGAGTCAAGAATATTAGTTTAGTTTTTGCTTAAAGAGAGGATAATTATTGATGTCACAGGGTCATTACCAAAATTAATGAGAATAATGAATATGTATGGAACTTGTAAATGGTAGTTTAAATGTGCAAATGTGAAAGATGTTATTGGACTTAGATTTAATATTTTTAATAAATTTAATTAAATAATTTTATATTTCATTATTTTTTCTTTTATTTTAATGAGGATGCTTCTAAGAATTTTTAAAATTTAATTTCAGTTTGGTGATTTTCAACATGAAAGGGTTTTCTCACCACCCTACTTATAAAATGTCACAAAGAACATTGATTTTTTTTGCTTAGATATTCCAAACAATAGCATGAGCATATAATTTAAATTGTTTTTTAAATTTTTTATTGTTATGTTAATCACCATACATTACATCGTTAGTTTTTTTAAATTTTTTTATTGTTATGTTAATCCCCATACATTACATCATTAGTTTTAGATATAGTGTTCCATGATTCATTGTTTGTGCATAACACCCAGTGCTCCATGCAGAATGTGCCCTCCTCAATACCCATCACCAGGCTAACCCATCCTCCCAACCCCTCCCCTCTAGAACCCTCAGTTTGTTTTTCAGAGTCCATCGTCTCTCATGGTTCGTCTCCCCCTCCGATTCCCCCCCTTCGTTCTTCCCCTCCTGCTATCTTCTTCTTCTTTTTTTTTTCTTAACATATATTGCATTGTTTGTTTCAGAGGTACAGATCTGTGATTCAACAGTCTTGCACATTTCACAGTGCTCACCATAGCACATACCCTCCCCAGTGTCTACCACCCAGCCACCCCATCCCTCCTACCCCCCACCACTTCAGCAACCCTCAGTTTGTTTCCTGAGATTAAGAATTCCTCATATCAGTGAGGTCATATGATACATGTCTTTCTCTGATTGACTGATTTCATGCAGCATAACACCCTCCAGTTCCATCCACATCGTTGCAAATGGCAAGATCTCATTCCTTTTGATGGCTGCATAATATTCCATTGTGTATATATACCACCTCTTCTTTATCCATTCATCTGTTGATGGACATCTTGGCTCTTTCCACAGTTTGGCTATTGTGCACATTGCTGCTATAAACATCGGGGTGCACGTACCCCTTCAGATCCCTACATTTGTATCTTTGGGGTAAATACCCAGTAGTGCAATTGCTGGATCGTATGGTAGCTCTATTTTCAACTTTTTGAGGAACCTCCATACTGTTTCCCAGAGTGGTTGCACCAGGTTGCATTCCCACCAACAGTGTAGGAGGGTTCCCCTTTCTCCGCATCCCAGCCAACATCTGTCATTTCCTGACTTGCTAATTTTAGCCATTCTGACTGGTGAGAAGTGGTATCTCACTGAGGTTTTGATTTGGATTTCCCTGATGCCAAGCGATGTTGAGCACTTTTTCATGTGTCTGTTGGCCATTTGGATGTCTTCTTTGGAAAAATGTCTGTTCATGTCTTCTGCCCATTTCTTGATTGGATTCTTTGTTCTTTTGGTGTTGAGTTTGATGAGTTCTTTATAGATTCTGGATACTAGCCCTTTATCTGATATGTCATTTGCAAATATCTTCTCCCATTATGTCGGTTGTCTTTTGGTTTTGTTGACTGTTTCCTTTGCTGTGCAAAAGCTTTTTATCTTGATGAAGTCCCAATAGTTCATTTTTGCCCTTGCTTCCCTTACCTTTGGTGATGTTTCTAGGAAGAAGCTGCTGCGGCCGAGGTCGAAGAGGTTGCTGCCTGTGTTCTCCTTTAGGATTTTTTTTTTTTTTAATTTTTTTATTGTTATGTTAATCCCCATACATTACATCATTAGTTTTAGATATAGTGTTCCATGATTCATTGTTTGTGCATAACACCCAGTGCTCCATGCAGAATGTGCCCTCCTCAATACCCATCACCAGGCTAACCTATCCTCCCACCCCCCTCCCCTCTAGAACCCTCAGTTTGTTTTTCAGAGTCCATCGTCTCTCATGGTTCTTCTCCCCCTCCGATTTCGCCCCCTTCATTCTTCCCCTCCTGCTACATTCTTCTTCTTCTTTTTTTCTTTCTTTGCTTTTGTTATTAATTGCCTTATATAATTGGCTGCTCCCATGTTAGGGGCATAGATATTTACAATTGTTAGATCTTCTCCTTGGATCGACTCTTTAAGTAGGATATAGTGTCCTTCCTCATCTCTTATTACAGTCTTTGGTTTAAAATCTAATTTGCCTGATATAAGGATTGCCATCCCAGCTTTCTTTTGGTGTCCATTAGCATGGTAAATGGTTTTCCACCCCCTCACTTTCAATCTGGAGGTGTCTTTGGGTCTAAAATGAGTCTCTTGCAGACAGCATGTCGATGGTCTTGTTTTTTAATCCAATCTGATAGCCTGTGTCTTTTGATTGGGGCATTTAGCCCATTTACATTCAGGGTAATTATTGAAAGATAGGAATTTAGTGCCATTGTATTGCCTGTAAGGTGACTGTTACTGTATATTGTCTGTGTTCCTTTCTGGTCTATGTTGCTTTTAGGCCCTCTCTTTGCTTAGAGGACCCCTTTCAATATTTCTTGTAGGGCTGGTTTCGTGTTTGCAAATTCCTTTAGTTTTTGTTTGTCCTGGAAGATTTTTATCTCTCCTTCTATTTTCAATGACAGTCTAGCTGGATATAGTATTCTTGGCTGCATATTTTTCTCATTTAGTGCTCTGAATATATCCTGCCAGTCCTTTCTGGCCTGCCAGGTCTCTGTGGATAGGTCTGTTGCCAATCTAATGTTTCTACCATTGTAGGTTCCATATCTCTTCTCCCGAGCTGCTTTCAGGATTTTCTCTTTGTCTCTGAGACTCATAAGTTTTACCATTAGATGTCGGGGTGTTGACCTATGTTTATTGATTTTGAGGGGGGTTCTCTGTGCCTCCTGGATTTTGATGCCTGTTTCCTTTCCCAAGTTAGGGAAATTCTCTGCTATAATTTGCTCCAATATACCTTCTGCCCTTCTCTCTCTTTCTTCTTCTTCTGGGATCCCAATTATTGTAATGTTGTTTCGTCTTACGGTATTGCTTATCTCTCGAATTCTGCCCTCGTGATCCAGTAGTTGTTTCTCTCTTTTTCTCAGCTTCTTTATTTTCCATCATTTGGTCTTCTATCTCACTGATTCTCTCTTCTGCCTCATTTATCCTAGCAGTTAGCGCCCCCATTTTTGATTGCACCTCATTAATAGCCTTTTTGATTTCAACTTGGTTAGATTTTAGTTCTTTTATTTCTCCAGAAAGGGTTTCTCTAATAACTTCCATGCTTTTTTCAAGCCCAGCTAATATCTTTAAAGTGATGATTCTGAACTCTAGATCCGACATCGTACTAATGTCCGTATTGAGTAGGTCCCTGGCAGTCGGTACTACCTCTTGTTCTTTTTGTTGAGGTGATTTTTTCCGTCTTGTCATTTTGTCCAGAGGAGAATAGATGAATGAGAGAACAAAATGCTAACAGGGTAACAACGTCCCCAGAAAATATACTCTAAACAAATCAGAAAAGACCTGAAGCTGGGGGAAAAGAAAGGGAAAGAAAGAAAAAAGAAAAAAAAAAAAAAGAAAAAGAAAAAGATAAAAACAAACAAAAACAGAACAAAACAAAAAAAACCAGAATATGATCAAATATGATCAGGCTGGTGCACAGATCATTGCCACACACTAGATTTTGGGTGTATTTTGGTCTGTTAGAAGAAAGTGCCTCCCAAAATTTTAAAGAAAGAAACACTTATATATGTACAAAATTAAGGGTTGATATAATGAAGGGATGGAATATGACTGTAAAGATGAAAATTATAAAAAATTTTATAAAAGGAATTGATAAGAAGTTGTTTGAAAAAAGAAAGAAGAGGTTTTAAAAAAAAAAAGAAAGAAAACCGAGAGAATGTGATCAGGCAGGAGAGTAGAACAAAACCATACACTAGAGATTAGGGTATATTTTGATCTGTCAGAAGAAACTATCTCAAAATTTTAAAAAGAGAACAACTTATATATATATGCCAAAAATAAGGGTAACTACTATGAAGGGATAGAATATGACTCAAAATGAAAAATAAAAATGTTTTTTAAAAAAGGGATTGATAAGATGGTTGAAAAAGGGAAAAAGAAAAATTAAAAAAAAAAAAGACAGTTAAAAAATAATTAACTTTGAAAGACTAAAGGATCATGGTAAAAAAGCCATGGATTTTATGTACATTATTCCCCTAGTGCTGGAGTTCTGCCGTACTCATTGATCGGTAAACTTGGTCTTGGCTGGTGTTCTCGCTGATCTTCTGGGGGAGGGGCCTGTTGCCGTGGTTCCCAAAGGTCTTTGCCGGAGGCGGAATTGCCCCGCCCTTGCCGGGTCCGGGCTAAGTCATCTGCTCGAGTTTGCTCTTGGGAGCTTTTTTTTTTTTTTTTAAAGATTTTATTTATTTATTTGAGAGAGAGAATGAAAGAGAGAGAACACAAGAGCGGGGAGGGTCAGAGGGAGAAGCAGACTTCCCACTGAGCAGGGAGCCCGATGCGGGACTCGATCCCGGGACTCCAGGATCATGACCTGAGCCGATGGCAGTCGCTTAACCAACTGAGCCACCCAGGCGCCCGCTCTTGGGAGCTTTGGTTCCCTGCAAGCTCTCCGTACAGCCTTAGAGGCCGAGAGTGAAAATGGTGGCCTCCCAATCTCTGCCCTGGAGGAGCCGAGAACTCGGGGCCCCGCTCCTCAGTGCGCCCCCAGAGAAAAGCCGTCAGTCACTCCCGTCTCCCCGGTCTCCAGCCGCACTCTGTGCTCCCCCCGGCCTGTGACCGAGCGTTTCTATCTCTGGCACACGACTCTGTGTGGAGTCTCCAAACCCAGCAGATCCCTGTGGTGCGCTCCCGCAGTGCTCCTCCCGGGGGAGGAAGGTGAGTCTCCCTGGATCTGTTGCTTGTTGGGTCCCTGCTGGAGGAGCAGTGGCCCGACTGTGCCATGGATCACGGTTTATGACAACCCCGAGCTGAGAGCCCGCGCCTCGGCTCCGTCTCTGCAGCCGGCTTCCCTGCTCCGATACCTGGGAGCTCTGCTGCACTCAGGCACCCCCGGTCTTTCTGTGACCCTGAGGGTCCTGAGACCACACTATTCCGTGAGGGTTCCAGCCCCCGCTTAGCCACTGGAGCGACGTCCCTCAGCGGAGCCCACTTCTAAAAGTTCCGATTTTGTGCTCCGTGGCTCTATCACTTGCCAGAAGTGGCTGACGGAGGCCCCCTCCCCCGCCGTCTATCCTCTCGAATATCGCCTCGGATTCACTTCTCTGCACGTCCTACCTTCCAGAACGTGGTCGCTTTTCTGTTCAGAGAGTTGTTGCTATTCCTTTCTTCGATCTCCTGTTGAGTTTGTAGGTGTTCAGAATGGTTTGATCCTTATCCAGCTGAATTCCTGAGACCAGATGAAATCCAGGTCTCCTACTCCTCCGCCATCTTGCTCCGCCCCCCTAAATGTGATTTATCTTTTTACTGTGTTGATGATGGTGCAGATGCAATGCCGGGTAAACCTGTATCTTAGCCCAAATCAAGGCAGTGGCCCACATTGTACTTGGGGTTATTATATTTTTCCGTGCCACGTGGTCACGGGACAAAAATGAACCATTTTACTTAAGAATGTTTTTGATGAAACAAGCTGTGAAACTCTTAATTTTATTAAATCAGATATGCATTCTTTTTGATACCTGAGTGAAGGGATTTCAAGAGAACTTAACGTTCCATTCTGAAGGGTGAAGGCTGCCTAGAGGAGACATGCTTGCGTGATTCTCTGTGAGGAACTGCTGCTACTGTTTTTGTGGAAGACCGTTTTTATTTGAAACAATGACTGATGAACAGTGGTTATTCAGACTTGGATATCTGGCAGACATTCTCTCAAAAATGAACAAGATGAGCCTGTCATTTCAAGTAAAACAACCGATATTTGTTGCTAATGATAATATTAGAATTTTGGAGACTCTCAGTCACTGTGAGCTTGAGAGTTTTCTAATATGAAGACTTTTACTAAGACTTTTCTGGTGAGATTGGTGGTGATATTAACCATTGTGAAGTTTTGGTATTGTACTATGAATTTTTCAATATTTGGAAATCTGCATAACTCATTGAACTGATGTTTTCCAAATGAGTAATGCATGCTGTCATAAGATCACACATGGGTAAAAAGTCCACTCCAAGTTCAAGGTAGAATAACAGAACTTACTGTGACAGACCATGAAAAGTTTCAGATTCCACAGTGCAAGTAACTTTAAAAATCTAGTACTTGCGAGTGTTGGCTTACTTAAGAGACTATCCACAATTATCTGAAAAGGGTACTAAGACACTTTTTCCAACTACATATTTATGTAAGGAAGCATTTAAGAAAGAATGAATTCCAGTATTATACAGATTCTTTGAGATGTAGAGGAGGAGGGAATACTTCTCAGTTCATTTTATGAGATAGACCCTGACACCAAAACCGGAAGAGAAAAAAATTAAATCCCAATAAAAATAAAAATTTAATAACAAAATTCATTATCAGTACACTGAGAAAAGAAAATTTTAGTTAATAAATGATGCTGGTACAATCTTTCATTTACCTGGAAGAAAATAAAATTTTAACCTTGTCCTCTAAAAACAAAAAGAAACAAAAACAAATTCTGGATATACTGAACAATCTGTAAATGCCCAAACAAAAAGCCTCAAAACAACAGAAATCTTGCAAACAAAGCAAAACAAAACTCTAGGAATCAGAAGATCTTTCTAACCTAAAAACCTTTCCAAACCCAGAATACATAAAATAAATGATAGCAGTATTTGATTCAAGTGAAATAAAAGACTTTGTATAGTAAAAAATACAACAAACAAGATTAGTAGAGATATAATGGATTTGGGGGAGAATATTTGGGACAGACTGTGTGTTAATGTGTATAGCACACCAGGAGGTCCTACTGACCAACAGAGAGAAATGTGGATCAAAATTGTGACGGGACATTTTCCAGAACAGATTCATATAGACTCAGAATGTGTGAAAAGGGGCTAAGACAGTAGTTTTCAGGGGAATGCAAATCAAAGTAGTAAAGAGGTAATCAGTCTTCTGGGGGAAAGATAAATTTACCTTTATTTTATTTTATTTTATTTTTATTATTATTATTTTTTTGCCACAGGGGAGGAGACATTTATTCTGCCCTGTAAGCACCTGAATTTACCTTTACCAGAGGGCAAAATCTAGTAGGATGTATCCACCATTGACTCATCCGCTTATCTTCTGAGAATCTATCCTATAGCAACCCAAGCCCTGGTGTGTAGGACACATGTATGAGAATTATTTTGTGGTGGTGTTTGCATTAGAAAAATATTGAAAATAAGATGAATATGCATTAAGGGAACAAATTTTGTTTTCATTAAGGAATAGGTGGTAACAATTTAAAGGAATGAATAAAAACTACAGCAGGTGTTTTAAGAGGGATTTCCATGAGATATTGTTCAGAGAGAAAAACGAGATGCAGAAAAAACATATTTATGTGTGTAAAACATTCATAATAAAAAAATATGTGTTGCTGAAGGTATAGGGAATTTGTTTTAGCTCATATTTAACAGCCCAGGGTGTGTAGGAAGTGTTCTGCTCTGTGACATCATCAGGGCCCCAGGCTCCGGGGGCCACCATCTTCAGTGTGTGACTTCAGCCTCTGGGTCTGAGGTGGTGGTTGCTCACTGGTATCGTATTTTTTAAGAGTCATCCTTCAGAAAGAACGAGAGCATGAAAAGAAAGCCACTTTGTTTTTAAAAATATCCAGTCAAAGTTGCGTGCAGCATTTCTATCCCAGTACCCTCCTTGACTGTAGCTAGTCACATGGTCACATGCAGCCTCTGGTGATACAACCCAGCCCAAATTTGGTGGTGATGGTGGGGGGCCTCAAAGGAAGAAAAGGAAGATAGATATCTGAGGACACTGGCAGTCTGTGCTGCAAACCCCCATACTGGTGTATGCGTTTTAGCTTGTGTGTATTTGTATATGATTCTGTGAACATGGCAGGAGATATGCAAATATACTGGGTTGTTAGTAAGGAATCCCCCATGCAGGTGTTAATATAGAAGGACATGGGGAGGAGAGGGAGAACAGGGAGAGGTTCAAATAAATAATGAACATCAACGAGCACAGAGAAGCTAAGCAAAATAAACAAAAACTCAGCATAGAGTAGGATTATGTTTATGTTTGTGTTGCATGTAAATTATGTTTGTATATGATGTATAACAAAATTTAAAAATTAGAAAAAAAATACTGGTATGCACTGTGTATGTTTAAATACCACTTCTTCCCTGAATGTAATGAGTTCTGAGGAGACTAGAAATTACAGTTCAGGAGAATTCCATCTCTAAGCCCCACGGATAAGGTAGCCAGAGAGATAGATGCGTTGTTCTTTGTGCTATGTTTAGAAATAAGCATAATGAGTAACAATTGGCATTATGAAATATTACAAATGAACATTTTGAGAATAGGGTACACTGGAGATGTTAATCAGGAAGAAGAATCTTAATTATCAACACATGATAATAGCCCCTGACTAGTAACTAACAGAATTCTCTAAAAAATGATTGTAACAATTAGGTATCTGAGTAGGTACAGTGATTATTATTTTAGAAATCACTTCTTCTGCAGTTTGCTGTGGTGATTGTTGAGATGTAGAAAGTGGTAGTAAGCAGAGACATCATGTGGTTGTGTGGCTTTGGAAATTGCTGGGCAGTGCAGATGGTTGACATCAGCAATGTTTTTGAGCTTTTCTGCCTTACAGCTGACTTACTGTGCAGGTACAATAAGTAAAGGCAAACAATATTTCAGAAGTATGACATTTTCTACTTTATGGAAAACTTGTAGTTTGTTGAGTTATTCCCTCCATCAGAATAAATCTTGCTCTTTTTGCATGTTTTATTCCTTTTGATACGATTGAGGTGGTTGATCAACATTAAAGCTTTGAAATGACATTAAAAGGAGTTCATTGGTATTTTAAAATATGTAGATGATGCCTGTTTAAATAACTTTAATACATTTTTTTCCCTTACAAATTCATTAATAGTTATTATGCTATTTTATTTTGGTATTGAACTGATTTCAGTATCAAATGTTAAAGTTTGCACCTGCAAAACTGCTAATCATAAAAAGTACCATTCTGAATAAGAAATTTGCTCTTCTGTAAGAGTGAATGTTGAATACCAGAGTGAATAGACTGGTAAGTATTCCTTTTAAAAAAAAAAACAAACCCTTAATTAAAAATTCGTGAGTATTCAGTTGAATGAAATGACAATGGTAATTGTCCTAAAATGTAATTAGTTATGCCGTAAGTGGGCTATTTTTAAACTCAAGGAAGTACTGTAATCCTAAGTGAGCACCTTCATCAGTTTTATTCACTTGGTTAGTGTCCAACCTCAGAGCTATTCTTTGAAGCACATACTTCACAGAAAATGAAGCCAAATGGACTTTCTAAATAAAATTTCTTAAGGTCTAAGTACAAATTTTAGAAATTCTCTTAAAAACAGCGTGGGGGCATGTCCTCTAGAGAGGGAAGCTATCCATTTTCAGTTCCTTTACTTTGGCAGTAAGTTGTCGGAATGTCTTGTCACACATGCCTCCTATTCCTGTGGCATCCTCTCAGTCTCTTGCTGGCAGTATGCTTCTTTTTCTAGAAGTGGGTGGTTTAGCCCTGAGGTGGTGGTTCAAGTAATTGAGTGGTTCTTCTGGTCCTATTATGACTCTGACTCTGTCAGAGGAGGTAAAGCTCTTCTCTTTCCACTTACCCCAACTGATTCTTTCCGTAAGATATTTTTGAGGGGGCAGATGGCCTAGACAGGTATGTTGTTTCCCAACTTAACCTGTTTTACATCAGAGAATCGACAGATAAAAACACGTTGAACAATGGCTGATTTTAGAAATGGGGTAAAAGTACTTGCATTTCTTATGCATTGCCTTCAACAAGGCTTCTCTGCCCAGTCTCCTTAATGGCTCCTTCTTCTTAGCCTGACATCAAAAGTTCTATAATTTAGGCTCAGTTATTCATTTGTCTAAATTTTAAAACTTAATTTTAACATATACGTACCTGTGTACTTACATGTGTACATAAGTATAGTACACAGAAAAGACAAATGTGACTACAAAGTTTAATTATTTTATTCAGCAAACATGATGAGAAAATCCCCTAAAACTTGTATTTCAGGTCTAGGAAAGAAGGAAAGAAAGTACTGTGCAAACCAACTGCAGGGCAATGTTGAATATAAAGTGTTACAAGGTATACTGAGGAAGGAGAAGTTGCTGTTTTCTGGGAAGCTTGAGGAAGACTTCATGGAGGGAATGACATTTGAGCCATGAGATGTGAAGAGGCAGAGAAGACATGGAAGCAGGAAGCCAGAGTGTGTGTTTAGCTGGAGCTCATAGACCACTTGGCTGGTGGTACAGGGAAAAGAAAAGAAGGGGGTGTGTTAAAGTCACCCATGTATGTTGCTGCCAAGCCAAGGCCCAGGGAGCTACTGAAGTTTTGACCAGAGAATGCCCATTTCACAACTGTGCTTTAGGAAAGTGAATGGGCAGTGGTGTCTCAGATGGCCTAGTGGGGTGGGAGATGGGCGTGAGGAGTCTCTAGTGAAGAGGCTTTCTGACCTCGGAGGTGTGGGTGCATGAGGAACTCTGTAGGGTCATAACAGCAGGGCTGAAACAAGGCAGTGTGCTGGCCTTGAATGTGGTGACTCGGGGGATGTTGAGGGTCAGGGACAAGGAGGAGTAAAGATAAGGGACTTATTTATACGTAGTGGCTAATATTTTGTATCGAGTGTTGAATTGTCCTAGAGCAATGACCAACAGGAGCTGGCTAGGAGGTGGTAGAAACTAAGAAAGATCTGAGTCCTGGAGATGGACAATTGTGACTCACCTGTGTGGGAGATTAGAGCTAAATCTGGATAAAATCACCAAAGGCAAGTGTTTACCCGTAGTGAAGGCAACCTCGGGGCCGGCTGGAAGAATGGGATGATGTGGAGGAGACAGAGAAACCCTCTCCAGAGCAAGAGGAGAACCAGAACAGCAGAGTCACAGAAGCTGAGGAAACCAGATGATCCTCGTGCAAATCGCTGAAGACAAAAGCATGGAATTTGCCCTTAGATTTGGTGATCAAAGGGCTTTTGGAGGAAGAATGACAATTATGTCACATTGTGACCTTTGAGATTGCAGTTTTAATGAAGGCAAATTCTGAAAGGAGGGGAGGAAGTGGAAGTACAGAACATGGGATATACGCACAATGAAAAGGTCATTGTTAAAAAGAAGGAAGAAAGAAAAATGATATTTTATGGGGAAAGTGCAGATATTTAAAGAGCAGTTTCTGCTGGTAACCTTTAATTGGGATTTTAAAAAAATTAAATATTAATTTAATTAATCTATTAAATATCACTGAGGAAAATGTGTGTAAAGTACTAAATAATCTAAAAAAAGTAGGAGTTCTTAATCTTAAAAAATTAAGAGAAGTCTTTAGGGAACAGAAGTTGAATCGTAGCAAGTTTTATAGTGTCAGTGACTTAGGTGCCGGTCCCTCCTCTCTTCCCTAGTTGTGCCAGGTTTTCTGTCCCAAGCAGGCATTTCTCATTAAAACCATAAGACTGTTTATTTAGAAAGCATCTTCTTTTCCTTGCTTGAGGAGGGAGAGAATCTCACACAGGCTCCACTTTCAGGGCAGAGCCAGATTCGGGGCTTGATCTCAGGACCCTGAGATCATGAGCTGCGCCAAAATCAAGAGTCGGACACTTAACTGACTGAGCCACCCAGATGCCCCTAACTCTCATATTTGAAAAGCTACTCAGCTTTATTTAGCTTGCATTCATTAGCTGGACCCAGACTGCTGAGTATGAATCCAGGCTTTATACTTCTGTGGCTGGGTGACATGGAGCAGGTACCTCTTTGTGCTTTAGTTTCGCTGTTTGTAAAAGGGAGCTGGTGAAAGTACCCACTTGCAGATCCCATTATGAGGATTACGTGAACTAATGAAACAATGCATGTAAACTGTTAGGAACAGAGCTTTGCAAGTTGAACGTAATCAGTCAAGTATTTATTGTTTTTCTGCTTCTGCAATGTTTTCTTTTCACTTCTTGCTGCTGCTGCTACTGAAATTGATACTACAGGTGGTCCCCGACTTACGGTGGTTTGACTTAACACTTTTTTGACTTTATGATGGTGCTAAAGCAATACACATTCAGTAGAAACCATACTTCAGATTTTGAATTTTGCTCTTTTCTTGGGCTAGCGGTATGCGGTGTGATCATCTCTTATGATGCTGGGCAGTAGTGTTCTATTGCATGAATATACCATCATTTGTTTATCCATTGATCTATTAATCACCATTTGGTTTGTTCTCAGTTTTGGCTGTTATGAATGAGGCTACCATGAAAATTAATGTACAAATTTTTGGTTGACTTATGTTTTTAAGTTCTCTTGGATAAAACTGCTAAACTGCTTTCCAAGTTGTTGTACAATTTTGTACTCCTATCAGCAATGTATGAGAGTTCAAGTTGTTCCATATCCTCACCAACACTTTATATTGTCAGTTAAAAAATTATTTTAATTTGAACAGACCTATAAACCGCAAAGAAATTGAATCAGTAATTAAAAATCTCCCAACAAACAGAAGTCCAAGGCCAGATGGCTTCCCAGGGGAATTCTACCAAACATTTTTTTTTTTTTTAGATTTAAAAAAAAATTTGAGAGAGAGAGAGCACGCAAGCACAAGTGGGGAGGGTGGGCAGAGGGAGAGGGAGAAGCAGACTGCCTGCTGAGCAGGGAGCCCGACACGAGGCTCAGTCCCAGGACCCTGGGATCATGACCTGAGCCGAAGGCAGACACTTAACTGAGCCACCCAGGCGCCCCTTTACCAAACATTTAAAGAAGAGTTAGGTTTATTACAAATCCAAAGAGGCAAAAGATCTGTACTCTGAAACCTATAGAACACTCATGAAAGAAATTGAAGAGGACACAAAGAAATGGAAAAACACCCCATGCTCATGGATTGGAAGAACAAATATTGTTAAAATGTCTATGCTACTCAAAGCAGGCTTCACATTTAATGTAACCCCTGTCCAAAACACCAACAGCATTTTTCACAGAGCTAGAACAAACAGTCCTAAAATTTGTGTGGAACCACAAAAGACCCTGAATAGCCAAAGTGATCTTGAAAAGGAAGAGCAAAGCTGGAGGCATCACAATTCCAGACTTCAAGCTATATTAGTATTGCAAAGCTGTAGTTATCAAGACAGTATGGTACTGGCAGAAAAACAGACACATAGATCAGTGGGACAGAATAGAAAACCCAGAAATAGACCCACAACTATATGGCCAACTAATCTTTGACAAAGCAGGAAAGAATATCAAATGGGAAAAAGTCTCTTCAACAAATGGTTTTGGGAAAACTGGATAGCCACATGCAGAAGAATGAAACTGGACTCCTTTCTTATACCATACACAAAAATAAATTCAAAATGGATGAAAGACCTAAATGTGAGACAGGAAACCATCAAACCCTAGAGGAGAACATAGGCATCAACTTTTTTTTTTTTCAAGTAGGCTCTACATCCAGTGTAGAGCCCATGGTGGGGCTTGAATTCA
Source organism: Phoca vitulina (assembly GCF_004348235.1). Classification (NCBI taxonomy): domain Eukaryota; kingdom Metazoa; phylum Chordata; class Mammalia; order Carnivora; family Phocidae; genus Phoca; species Phoca vitulina. The sequence continues at coordinate 4,814,613 of NW_022589744.1, forward strand.
CGGCCCTGAGATCAAGGCCTGGGCTGAGATCAAGAGTTGGACACTTAACTGACTCAGCCACCCGAGCACCCCAGGCTTCAGCCTCTTTGACCTTGGCCATAGCAACTTCTTACTAGACATGTCTCTGGAGGTGAGGGAAACAAAAACAAAAATGAACTATTGGGACTTCATCAAGATAAAAAGCTTCTGCACAACAAAGGAAACAATCAACAAAACTAAAAGGTAACCTATGGAATGGGAGAAGATATTTGCGAATGACATATCTGATAAAGGGTTAGTGTCCAAAATGTAAAGAATTTATCAAAACTAACACCCCCCCAAAACCCCAAAAAACAAAAAACAAAAAGCAAAAAACAAATAATCCAGTTAAGACATGGGCAGAAAATATGAATAGACATTTTTCCAAAGAAGACACACAGATGGCTAACAGACATATGAAAAGATGCTCAACATCACTCATTATCAGGGGAATGCAAATCAAAACCACAATGAGATACCACCACACACCTCTCAGAATGGCTAAAATTAACAACACGGGAAACAACAGATGTTGTCGAGGATTCGGAGAAAATGGAACCCTTTCACACTGTTAGTGGGAATGCAAACTGGTGTAGCCACTCCAGAAAACAGTATGGAGGTTCCTCAAAAAGGTAAAAATAAAACTATCCTACAACCCAGCAATTGCACTACCAGATACTTACCCAAAGGATACAAAAATACTGATTCGAAGGGGCACATGTACCCTGATGTTTATAGCAGCATTATCAACAATATGGAAATTGTCCATCCACTGATGAATGGATAAAGACGATGTGATACACACACACACACACACACACACACACACACACACACACACGCATACACACACAATGGAATTTTTTTTTTTTTTTGTCAAATGATCCTTTATCGAAACATTTTCCTTTGTAGTTAGCTAGCGGGGCATTCCACCGCACCACTGTTGATGTCATCTGTGATGTCTTAAGGGTGGCGGCCGTCAACATTGCAGCCCACAGACTGGGCAGTCCCCAGGATTTCTTTAATGGTTCCAGAGAGTTCTCTGGCTAAAGATCGGTGTCGCATCTGTTGGGCAATATTGACAATCTCATCAAAAGTGATATTTCCACTGTGCTTAATGTTTTTCTGCTTCTTTCTGTCTCTTGCTGGTTCCTTGAGGGCTTTGATAATCAGGGCAGAGGCAGAAGGTACCACTTCAATCTGGACCTGTCTGTTCTGAATGGTCAGTTTCACTGTAATCCTTAGACCCTTCCAATCACCGGTTGCCTTGGCGATGTCATCACCATCCTTTTTTGGAGACAGACCCAGTGGGCTGATCTTCAGGGCCAGGGCAGACGTGGCACCGACTTCGCCACCGGTGCACCTCAGGTACACGACTTTGATCTCGTTGGGGTTGAACTTAGGTGCCATGGTGGAGGTGGCTGGTGTCGGATGAACCCGGATTCGGGATGACTGAAGAAAGTTGCACCTTTGCCTCCCCGAGCCGAAAGCCAAAAGCCACACAATGGAATATTACTCAGCCATCACAAAGAATGAAATCTTGCCATTTTCAACAACACGGATGGAGCTAGAGTGTATTATGCTAAGCGAAATAAGTCGGTCAAAGAAAAACAAATATCATATGATTTTACTCATATGTAGAATTTAAGAAACAGAACAGATGGACATAGGGGAAGGATAAAAAAAAGAAAGGGAGGCAAACCATAAACTCTTAACGACAGAGAACAAACGGTTGTTAGAGGGGAGGTGGGTGGGGGATGGGCTAAATTGGTGATGGGGATTAGGAGGGCACTTGTTATGATGAGCACTGGGTGTTGTATGTAAGTGATGAATCACTAAATTCTACTCCTAAAACCAATATTACACTGTATGTTAACTAACTAGAATTTAAATAAAAACTTAAAAAAAAAAGATCTGTTGATATACAATGCCAACTTAATTAAACTTTCTGAATAAGAATTTCCAATACCCTTTTACAGGTTAAGAGTCCTATAGGAAATAACTCACAATAAATAATCTAACAACATAAAGATATGTATTTGTTTTATAAGCTTTGGTAAATATGAAAAAGTCATACTTTTAAAGACATCTGTGTATGGTATGTGGAAGCAACAAAAGTTAGATGAACTAAAATTCCAGAATGAGAACTATCTTGAAATAAACTGATACCAATTGCCGTTAAAAAAAGAATTATTTTAGCCATTGAAATTGTATCTCATTGTAGTTTAAAAAATAATAATGGACTTTATTTTTTTTAGAGTAGTTTTAGGTTAGAAAAACTTAGAAGAAAGTATAGGGAATTCCTAAATTACCTCCCTTCCCACCCAGTTTCCCCTATTATTACCATATTGCATCAGTATGGTACAGTAGTTAGAATTGATGAACCAGTTCTGATGATAGATTATTATTAACTAAAGTCCATGATTTACTTTAATATCTATTCTTTGGGTTATATATATAGTTCTGTGGGTTTTGACAAATATATAATGTCACATATCCACTGTTATAGTATCATACAGAATAGTATGCCCTAAAAATCTCCTCTTCTCTCCCTCCCTCCCCTGAACCTCTGGTACCACTGATCTTTTTACTATCTCTTTAATTTTACCTTTTCCAGAATGTCAGATAGTTGTCCTTTCAAATGGACACATTCAGGGTGGTATGGCCATAGATCAGATGAGGTGGCGTTTCAGAAGGACTTCTTCCAATTAGCAATGTGCATTAAAGTTTCCTCCATGTCTTTTTCTGGCTTGACGTCGTGGTTCTAATTTGCATTTTCTGATGGCTAATGATCTTTTCATATGCTTATGGCCCATTTATGTATTTTTTTATGTGAAGTATTTGTTTAATGCTATTACATTTTTTAAAAGATTTATTTATTTTAGAGAGATAGAGAAAGCCCAGGGGGAAGGGGCAGAGGGAGAGGGAGAGAGAGTCCTAAGCAGACTCCCCACTGAGCACAGAGCTGGACATGGGGCTCCATCTCACAACCCTGAGATCACGACCTGAGCCATAACCAAGAGTTGGATGCTCAACTGACTGAGCCACCCAGCTGCTCCTCATGTTATTACATTTGAAAAGAAATAAGGTTTTTTGCCATTTTATTATTATGTTGTAAGAGCTCTTTTTATATTCTGGACACAATTATATTTTATATTCTAGATACTTTTTATATTCTGGATACAAAGTATGTTGTTCTATTCTGCATACAAATGGAAACTTTGTTCTTTGATATATACATAATTAGGACATCTTAATATTGCTAGGATGAATTCCTCTATCACTATAAAATATCCCTCTATCTTTTATCATAGTCCTTTTCTTGGTTTGTGTGGCATATCTTTTCGTACCCTTTAATTTTCAACCTATTTATGTCTTTATATTTAAAACAGATCAGTGGTAGACAGCATATAATGGGATCATTCTTTAAAAATGTAGTCTAACAGTCTCTGTGTCATTTATTAGAGTGGTTAGTTCATTTAAATGTAATTATTGATATGGCCAGTTGGCTTTCAGTGTACTTTCTTGATACTTGTTTCCACTGGGACCTTCTTTTTTCCCACTCCTTTGTTGTCCTATTTTCAGTTATTAATTTAAAAAATTATTTCATTTAAATTTTTCTACTGAGTTCTTAGCTATATATGCTTTGATATTTTTCTTTATTGGTTGTTCTAGGGCTAAAACTGTGCATCCTGCCCCTGTCAGAGTCTATGTAGTGTCAGTACTGAACCACCTCACACTGGACCTCTCCTGCACTCTTCTTCCCACCTCACAAATCTAATAATTTAAAAATAGTATAATTCAGTTTAACCCTGCCCCGATTCTCTGTGCTATTGTTGACATGGTTCTACATACATTAAGTACATTAAGCCCCACCTTCCAGTGTTGTTAATTTTGCATTAAATAGTTGTCTTTTGAGGAGATTAGGAGAAGAGAAAACCCCTCTTTTGTATTTATCCACTTATTTACTCTTTCAGGGACTCTTCTTTCTTTCGCATCTGAGTTTGTATCTGGTATAATTTCCTTTCATCCTGAGGAACATCTTTTATTATTTCTTGTAGTGCAGTTCTAGTGGTGACAACTTCTGTCAGTTTTTCTTTTATCTGAAAAAAAATTTTTTTTTCTTTCCCTTTCTGCACTTCTAAGATATTATTCCTTTGTCCTCTGGCCTCTATTGTTTCTCATGGGGAGCAAGCAGTCATTCTTATTATTGTTCCCCTGTAGATAATGTCTTTTTTCTTCTGGCTGTTTTTAAAATTTTCTCTTTATCTTTGGTTTTCAGCAATGTGACTGTAATACGCCTAGATGTTGTTTTCTTTGTATTTATCACATCTCACAGTTGACTGAGCATCTTGGATCTCTAAGTTAGTATTTATTTTTTCTCAAACTTGGGAAGTTCTTTGCCACTATTTCTTTAAATATTTTTTCTCCCTTTTCTCACTCCCCTCTTTAGGTATATTAGACTCTTCGATTTTGTTCCACAGCTGCCTAAAGTTTTGTTCACTTTTCATTAATTCTTTAATCTTTTTTTTTTCCCTCTCAGGTCATTGGGTTAGATCATTTCTATTGATGTGTCATCGAATTTACAGACACTTTCTTCTGCCATCTCAAATGTATTGCTAAGCTTATCTAGAGATATTTTCCCTTTCAGTTGTTATAATTTTCTTTTCTGGAATTTCTACTTGTTTCTTTTTACAATTCCATTACGCTGCTGAGATTCCTTATCTGTTCTCTCATTAAAATGAATTTTTATTTTTTTAAATATATTTTCCTTTAGTTCTCTGCAGTATTTCTATTAACTGCTTTAAAGTTTTATGTGCCAAGTAGGTTCATCTTGGGCCTTATTAACTCCTTTTACTTTTTTGTTCTTGCCTATAGACATTTTTTTTTCATGTTTAGTAATTTCTGTGTAAAGGACATTGTCATTGTGGATGATACATTTTAGAGACCTCTAGATTCTGTGGTTTTCTGCCGTAGAATCGTGATTTTTATTGTTATTGTTATTGTTCTTATGGGCTGTTCAGTTATTTGGTAAGTTACCTCTAACCTGTGTAAACTTGGCTTTACATTCTATTAAGGCAAATATGTGGAAAGCCAAAGATATTTCCCAAACTCCTCCAACATGGTGGGATCTAATCTACAAGCTCTGTCTCTTCTGAAGATCTTACAAAGGCTTGCTTTTATTGTGTAGGTTTAGGATAAGCCTAAAATGTGGCCTTTGTGGTGTTTCAGCTAGATGCCCAGGTATTCCCAAGTTGTTAGGAAGATGTCTTCAGTTTGCTTGGGCTGGGCCTTCAATATCTCACAGCACCGTATAATCTGTGGTATCTATTGTATTTTCTACCTTATAGCAGCCAGGCTTTGTTATTTACCCAGTGCATGCACCTGGCGCATCAGATGCACACACATCCCAGCCCATTCTCAAGGATTGGCAGGGGCTCCTGCTGGCAGTTCCCATTTCCCTAGTGCCCTTTCCTTAGGATTCCAGCTTCTTCAACTGTCCTGAACTCTGACCTTTGCCTTCCCAGTTCAGTAGAGCTTTGGGGCTCTATGTGGACTGTGGTTGTGCCCATGCAGAGAGCCAGAATGGTAGTGGGACTCAGCTTAGGAGGATGACAATATCACACTGCCTGTTTCCTAATACCTGGGAATGGTCACCTCCTATATTTCATCCCATTTTGTGCTTGTTAACAATGGGAGGTGAGTTTGGTACTAGTTACTCCATTATAACCTCAAGTAGACCTCCATGGTTCTTCAGTTTGAAATTGATAGTGTATATGCTGAGCCCAGTTAAAGAAAACTTAAATGTTGTTTGGAATCAGACTTACTGGGGGGGGGGGGTGTCAAACAAATTAGAAGTGCTATAGTCAGTCTTTTAATTTCAGTCTTTGTGTTAAATTAAGCAAGGCTGTTTACTGTCTTTCCATATGCATATGGTATATGTATATGGATGCACATAGATTTATGCATATCTATATATCTATATCTTGTGTCCTGTATTGTCTTTAGATACTATACTAATAAGATTGTTTCTATATTCTAATCCTGATAATTTATCATGAATCATGCCCCCAAGTATAGGCAGAAATATAGAACTATTTTGTGGTGTCAAGGTAAGAGTTTCTAGAAAAGAGATACTCTTTTATTATCATTATTTTAGGATGGCAGTAGAGAAACTTTCTTTTTAATACTACCCTTATGATAACTTGGTGTTCTCTCTCTTAGCCAAGTTATCAAATGTTACATTGGCAATATTGGGACAAACCACCCCCCTCCTAATAAGATGGAATGAAAAAGGATACAACATCACATTAGTGTTAATCTTGCTAAAATCTAATAAGTCTAGTCATCAGGAAACATTAGACAAATCCAAATTGAGGGACATTTAATGATTGGCTGTACTCTTCTAAAATGTCAAGGTCAAGAAACACAAAGAAAGGCTGTCCTAGGAGATACAGTTGATATGATACCTAAGGCTAATGCGTGATCTTGAATTGGATCTTGGACTGGGAAAAAAAATACTTACTAATGGCATTATTGTGATAATTGATAAAGCTTAACTATAGACTGTGCATTAAGTAATATTATTGTGTTCTATTACATTTCTTTGTTTTAAGGAAATATACACTGAATTTTTTAGGGACAGAGGAGCATGACATCTCTAGCTTTCTCAGAAAGGGTTCAGAAAATAATTTTATTTATGTCTATAAATAGATATAGGTGTAAGAAATGATAAAGCACATCAGGCAAAATATAAACAGTTTGTGAATCTGGGTAAAGGGTATATGGGAGCTCCTTGTACTATTATTGCAACTTTTCTTTAAGTTTAATATACCAAAGTAAAAATTATAGCAGAAAAATCAAATTTAGATATATCTGTATGGTTGCAAGAACAGAGATCCATCAAGTTTCCCTGAAATAAAAAGGAATGCAGGAAACCTTTGAATTCAAGTACTCCTACTGTCATGGACACTATTAGGGCCTGAGTTTGCTTACTTCAAATTTCAGATGCTGTATGGTGTCTAGTCTTTGTTATGTTGGTGTATGTGCTTTGCTCTCTTCTGTATAATGGATTCATCTGCTTTCTTTTGGTTGCTGCCCCTCTAGGACTTGTTTGTTCCTCAAAGTCACTAACTTGCTGTCCTAGTTCAGATTCTTGAGAGAGAACATCGGAATGATTATTCTCTAACTAATGGATTGGTTAAGCATGTGTCAGGTGTTTATTCCTTATCTGGTCAACCAAGATTGAAGTGGAACAGATGGGAGGAGGTGGGTTGGGTTATGGCAACATAGATCCATGGCATTTAGGGCTGGCCCTCAGAAGCCGAGGGTATGACAAATTCTCTCGAAAGTGTTAGGGAAAGATATGGCAATGAACTGTGTCTCCCATGTCTGCCCAGCCTGCTTATATTGCTTTTTTGAGTTTGATTACTTTTTAATAGACTCCTAAAATGCTTCTGTTGAGGATCTTCACATGGACTTAGACCACCCAGCCCCCTTCCTGCTAAAATGAGGAAGAAGTAACAAAGGGAGTTAGAGGCAAAAGAATGGAAACATTCACAATTTTTTCCTTGTGTGTAGTAAATGGATGACTGCTTTCCTCTCCACCACTCAGTGTTTAAAAAATCATGAGATTGTGTTAACTTTGGTTTGTGAAAGTTTTAAATTTCATTTTACTATGTTGATTTGATAATGCCTGTTTATCTTAAGTTCAGATTCATTACTTTTTTAAAACAGCAATTGAAAAATATAAAGTGTATTTCAGAAATTTTCAAGAGAGTATTTTGACAGTACATTTGTAATATTTTAAAAGAAAATTTTCCTGAAGCTTGTAGACTAATTTTTTTGAGTACCTACTTTGTGCCAAGCATTGTCCTGAGTCTAGTTACTTAAGTGATATCATTGAAAATAAACTTCACAGCTCATTGAGGTAAGGGTAATTAATCTTAACTAGCAGGAGAGGAAATAAAATCTCAAAATGGTGACATGCCCAAAGTCACAACAGCTAATGTAGTGGGATTAGAATTCGAAATAGAAATGAGGTCTGTCAGACTCCAATGTATATACTCTTTCAAAGGGTTAGGAATCAGGTGGTCAAACACTTTCACATTTGGGATAATCAATTTCATGTTGTTCATTTTAAACCTGTCACTATTTTTCTTTTAATTCTGAGATGTGCCCATTATTATCAGTAAGGATTGGTTACATTTTGGCTGGCTTCGCTCAGAGCACTGGTACAGTAGGTGTTGGTTTGATAAGGATAGGAGTTGTTAATGAATGCTCGAAAGGATTGATCAAGTTACTTCCTTGAAGTAGTCAGGGTCTATGATTCCAGGAGACAGAACTGGAAAATCTGTTAAGAGAAATGTGCGATTATCAGTAATATGCCATAATTGTGGACATCCACTCTCAAATTGTCATATTTAAGTATGTAGGTAAATAAGAGTAGTTTTAATGAGCATGTAGATATGAGAAAAGAAAAAAGTAAAAAGGTTGCATAGAGGCTCAGAAATAGTAAACAAAGGCTAAACTACTATTGGATTTAGCAAAATATAAATTTAAGAGGACTTCTTTTGAGGGTGGAGTGGGGTGGGGATAACTGCTGAATCTGTATTTAGTATTCTAAATTAATTTGTGTGCTTTTGCCAAAGGGAAAAGTATGTTAATAACACCTTTAAAATGTTTTTCTTGAAGTTGGACATAAAAACAAAAATGCTGGAAGCTAAATGTCATGAGGAGAAGCTTAAACTGCAGCAGAAACATGATGCTGATGTTCAGAAGGTAGGGTATCTGCCGGAATATTCTAGGTCTTGTAACCCTCATCCCACCATCCACTTATTTATGTACTTATAACAGTCTGTGCTTTAAATGGAATTTGCTAAATTAATAATTTGGCCAAAGTTGATCTTTAAACTTCATCTTCTAAACAAATGTGTCTATGTAAATATCCTTATGGTTTCAATTGCCTTTTAGTTCTTCCTCTGTTGTTTGAAGGCTGGCCTTCTTATAGTCCGCAATCTGCATTCTATCATTACCTTTCGTAAAAGCTGAAGTAAGAGATCAGCTGTAAACACTAGCATTTCTTTTAGTCTGATAGTCTGATATTCTTTTGGGTTTCTGTAAATTAAAATTTTCTTTTTACTTGGAAAAAGAACTTTTGGATTTAGTTCTGTTTGGTAGACTGCGTGCATTGTGATGGTAGCATGGAATATAGGCTTCTTTGTTCACTAGCTCATTGGATTTATGCCTTTTAATGTTTCAGTTTGCTCTTTTAAAGAAAACTTATTTTTCTTCTTAATGGGCACAGCACCAATAATTAATTTATTGTTATCCCACATGGAATTTGAATGATTAGTATATTTTAGTATTGATTTAAAAAACTGAGTGGTATTTTTATATATTTTAATACATGAAAGTTAATCCAAATAGAAACTTGGCATTTTCTGTTTCACAGCAAAGCCTTCCAAAACTGAGTGACAGAGATGGTGGCAGGGACTTGAGGCCACACATCACATACCCAAGCTCTCTTAAAAGCTGAAAATATATTAATATTTAGTCAGGTGCCTATTTGGCTCATTTTCTTTAAAAGCAACAAGAAGGAAACCACTGATTGAAAATTAGAAAGAGAAAAAATACTGAATCCTTTTCCTTTTTCTTTCTTCTTTCCTATTCACATTTTAAAGGCCAGTATTACTTTCTGCTCTTACTAGAATTTTACCTTAGCTTAAATTGGTTAGATAAAAACAGCTCTATCACAAATATGTTAGAGACTTAGTAATATAATTTTAATATAATATCTATCCAAATGAAATAGAATCTATTGATGTATAAGATAAATAAGTATAAAAATATATTTAGAAAAATCACGGTAATAGAGTTTGAAATAGGCTTCTCGGTATGTCCATTACAAAAATCTATTCTAAGAAAAACATTTAATAATAAAATTCTTTCCAGGAATTTCTCTTTTAAAATAAATTCTGCATGAAAAAAGAAAGCAATGCAACTAGTTTGAAACGCCAGGTAAAATATAAATAAAATCCTTGATCTTATGCCAGATTTGGAAAGTATATTCATCAGTTTGTTGCTTAGATGGCATTTTCTAAGTGTCAGGAATTGGGAAGGAACAAAATTAGAGTGTTTTACCTTTTTGCATACATTCTTTTCCTTTTTTGCTTCTTTATGAACATTGGGATCAAACTAGCTCCTTTTCTTATTTACCAATCATTCTTAGAGGTGGAACTAAAACCATGAAAGGTAAAGTAAAATGCTGGTAATAAAAGCACTAAGAAAAAGTTGGTTAGACGGTGGTGAATAATGCCCCCTGCCATTTTTTTTTTTTTTAAGCTGAATTTGGGTGTATAGGAAATATACTCCAACCATAAGAAAAGTGGATATTCATACTCCTGCCTCAGTTTGGTTTTCTTTTTTCCCCTTTGTTAGCACATTTTTGGTCCTACTTGCTAGCTACTACAATTTGGTTATTTCTCCAGGTTTTCTTTTTCTCTTCTTTTCTTTTTTTTTTGTGCATGTGTGTACAGATGTATTTAGGAGTATAAAATCATGATTAAATCTTATAAAACAATTCATTTAAAACTTCTGGCACAATACAATTAATGATGTAAAATATTCATGCAATTTTTGACTTATTTTGAACTGATTTTTTTGATTCATAATAGCAGAACTAGATATAAAAGAAACCTAATACAGCTCATCTTCCCATGTGTCTGGGGATTCTTGTTATTGTGCATGAAAAAGAAAGGACACCAGAGGGAGGGAGGATCCAGGGACCACTCATCTGAAGTTGTTCTGTCCCTGTGCAGCGGGGGGTGGATTGTGCTGCACCAACATGCCGATTTTCTGATGGCTTCTCTCTGCTACTTTATGACCCTTTAATCTCTGAATTGTATTTTAGAGAATCACCTAATTTATTATTTATATTCTCAAAACTTAATATATGAAAATTGGAAGCTGATAACATATTTCTTTCAGTAATCAATTATTCTAGTATATTTGATATTTTCTCAGTGCACTAAAATACAATTTTTACATCTTTTTTTGGGAAACCATTTATGGGATTAGCTGAGAGATTTGCAAAAAATATTGTGCTTATTTTAAAAAGTTATGTGTTCTATGTATAAAAAATAGTTTACTAAAACATTTTATTTTTTTATTTTTATTTTTTTAAAACATTTTAAATTCATTTGCAGATTTTAGAAAGAAAGAATAATGAAATAGAAGAATTGAAAACTTTATACAAAAAGAAACAAAATGAGATGGAGGAGACTATTAGAAAACTTGAAAAAAAAGGTGATGTTGTATGGTTACATTAATTTTTTAAAAACATTTCCATTTTATTTTAGTGGCTGTATCAAGTAAAATTTTATTTTTGACCTTTTAACATGACATGGGGATGTTTATGTGGGCTTTCATACAACTGAGAAAAAACTCTGTGTGTGTATGAAGTGTGTGGTGTAATATGTGTGTATGGTGTGTGTGTGGGTATGGGGTATGTGGTATGCGTGTGTGTGGGGCATGGGGTGTGTGTATGGGGTATGTGGTGTGTGTGTGTGTGTCTGTGTATGGTGTGTATGTGTAGGTGGTGTGTGGGGGGGGTATGTGGTGTGTGTGTACGTATGTGTACATATAGGGTGTGTGGTGTGTGTATATTTGGGTGTGTATGGTGTGTTTGTGTGTATGTGTGTGTATGGGGTACATGGGGTATGTGTGTGGGGTATGTGGTGTGTGTGTGTGTATGGGGTATGTGGTGTGTGTGTATGGTGTGTATGTGCAGGTGGTGTGTTTGTGGGGGGTATGTGGTGTGTGTATATATGTGTATGTATGGTGTGTGTGGTTTGTGTATATGTGTGTATGGTGTGTGTATGGGGTGTGGTGTGTGTGTGTGGGGGGGTATGTCGGGGGGGATGTGGTGTGTATGTATGTATGTGTGTGTAGGTATGTGTATGTATGGGTGATGGTGGCGGCAGTGATGGTTGGTTTGGTTAAGGAGTTGAATGAGTCTGTCACTGTTCCTCCCTCTTTCTAATTCTCTGTCCTTATTGGACTGGAGCTGCCCTGGTGGGTTATAGATTAGAGCTTACTGGCTTTCACAGGGAAGTCTAGGGAAATTACTCCTCGTGGTCTAGTAAAATTCATTGCATTAAGTATTTACTTTAAGCCTTGTGGTATATGCTGGTATCGTGATTGACAGAACAAACATTTAAAAAGTATTCCCCATTCCCACTTCCATTATGAAGGAAAAGAAAGCATGTAATCAAGTGTAAAAATTGACTATGACTGTAGGTTAAACATTGAAATGCAACGGGAAGGCAGAGAGAGTGAGTGTTGATGAAAATATGTTTTGGAGAAAGGAACTTTAAAAGTTTTGTAAGATTTGATTAGTTCGAGAGAAGAGTTCCAGGTACAGGGATAGGAATGCTGTGTCGTCAGGTGTAGGAAGGATGCTGCAGAACCGCTGGGCTGGAGGGGATGGTCCTGTGCATTAGGAGAAGGATTGCAAAGGACTAGACACAGGACTTGTCCTGACTTAAGCATGACCTTGAATTCCAGACTTAGAAGTTTCAAGTTTATCCTGTTGATGCTGGAGAGTCAGAGAAGATTTTTGAGAGGTGAGCTTTAGGACCTCATGCTTTAGAAGTAGCCTGGTAACGGTGGGTGTGCCAAACAAAGGGAGGCTGGCTTCTAGTCTGTTATAATAGAGGCAGCATGAGGAGAGAGAGAGTGAGGGAGAGTGAGAGAAAGCGAGAGAGAGCAAGAGTGCATTCCCCTTAGAAACATGGGCTCTAATCCCAGCCCTGGTGTTCAATGTCTGCTATATGACATCAGGAGGTTTCTGGGCTATGGCTTACTCATTATGAAATGGTGAGGTTGGAATAAATAATATATAAAGTCCCTTCCAACTCAAGGATGTTCTGCTTCCATGCTTTGGTAACTTTGCATGTGAGGTGATAAGGACCCGGAATACCTGAATGATGGCAGGGGCGAGGAGGCTAGTGAGAGTGGAAGGGAAGAAGACATTTTGGAGGATTTGGTGAATGGTAAGATATAAGCGACGGGAGAGCTTTCTGTTTAGGGTTTCCCTATGGAACTTACTGGCTCTCCCAAACCGCCAAGCCTGAATGTATCTGAGAGAACGGTAATGCCCTTGAAATTTAGGGTGGCAATTACGTATATAAGTTAACTAATGAAATAGATATTTTTAGGTTTATTTCCAGCCTTAAATGTTGGTGAAAGTAATTAGAAATTTGTTCAGGTTCTTTTGACAAATATCAGTGGCTACAAAAATATTTAAAATTTTTTTCTAGGTTTTTGTTTCTTACCCTGATTCAAACCAGGCAATTTAAACATGCCTAAGGTTTAAAAATAGTATTTCCTAAGGCTTTTTGAATTGCAAACAGATCTTAGTTTTAATTTTGGGATTGTGAAGTAAAATGTTGTAGATGCTAAAAACTAATATTAGGTTAACTTGAATTCTTCGCCTTTTCCCCTCCTGTGTTGCATAGTTGAGATACATGAGTGAAAGAAGTTTCTATGTAAATGTTTATGAAAATTTTGCAATCTTAAAGAAAGTGAAGAACATATTCAGTAAGCTAGGAAAAGTAGTACACTCAAGCAAACGTACAACTGAATTTATTTTACCCTCCAGAATTTATTTTACATGATATATTAAACAAATTTTCACTTAAATCAGCGACAGTTCTTTAAAAAAAGAAGATAGAAATTTAAATGATTTATAGGGGAAATATTTTATATATTTAAAGTCTATTTTGTTTCAGTAACATAAACCTTCGCAATGATTTTAATGTATCCAGGAGTAATGATATATTAGAATGATGAGTTCCTCCATCTATGTATCCAGGACACATCTTTTTGAGTCCTTGCCTGTGTGGCAGTGTTTGTTATGCCCTGTAGATAAAAAGTTGAAATATCTTTCTCCTCAGGACATAGGCAAGTAAGCCATTATAACATATAAAGTAATAAGTGATTTATTGGAGAAATAGATGAGGTTCCCTGGGAATGAGGAGGAGTTGCTTTCTGCCCCTCCAAGGGGAGAAATCTGGTTGGTGAATGGGTCATAAAGAAGGTGATACTCGAATTGAGACCAAGGATAAGTAGCGGTTTTTCAACAAGGGAGGGACGGGCATTCCACATAATAAATGATCAGTTAGGCCGTGAATAGATGAAAGAATATGGCCTCAGGAAGCTGCAGATAGGTTTGTGTGTTTACAGTACAAGGTTAAAAATATGGAAGTGGTGAGAGATACGGCCAGGAAGCACTCAGATCATGATGAGTTGTTTTCCATATTAGAGATTTTTGGCTTTTACCTTTTAGGTGAGGGAAGCTGCAGAAAGATTTCAAGTCTGGGAGTAACAGGGCTGGATTTTCACTGTAGAAAGGCCTCTCAAAGCAGTGGAGGGCCCACTGGAAGGGAATGATATGAAGGCCAGCACACTGTTAAAATTGTCTAGAGAGTGAGTAATAATGGATTCAACCAGGGCTGTGGTAGCAGAAATGGGGAAAGGAAGGAATAAGAGATACTTTAGACAATTGAGAATACTTGCAGAAAAATGGAACTATCTGTTAACTGGTGAACCATATTTTTTGTCATCAGACTCTTATGAGGTAGCTAGAATTGGCTTAACTATGTTTTCATCATTTTTGACAGTTCAGGCCCTTATCCGTGACTGTCAAGTTATCAGAGAGACCAAAGAAAACCAGATTACAGAGCTAAAAAAGATATGTGAACAGAGTACAGAATCTCTGAATAATGATTGGGAAAAAAAGGTAAGCGTCATAAAATTGTGATGGAAAATACAAAGGTTTATGCTTCAGAATAAAATATTTTATTATAAAAATAATGGATGCTCACAGAATATACAGAAAAGTATGAAAAAAATAAAATAAAATAAAATTGAAGACCAACTGTCTAGATATTGTTCATGTTTTGGTATATTTTTTTCTAGAAGTCTAATGGTTTATAAAGTAGTTTTCACTTAGAAAACTTTTGACTAATTCTTGAATTCATGTTCTAAATTTTTTGTCATAGTCTATAGCTTTTAAGAAAAATTAGCAGGGAAAAGGTAGTAGGATAACTTTTGGAGATTTTACCTTATTTTAATTTTGGATTTAGGCCATTGGATCATTTCTTTTCTGAAATTTCAGATAACACAATAATTATAGTATAAACTTGTTTTTGATGTAAACAAAATCAGTAGTGGATGGGTTATTCTTGGAGGATCATTTAATTTAATTAAGAAAAATATTTTCATATGAATTAGCAGTGCCAAGAGCAATGTAATAAAAATATTTCTTATGAACAAATCTCACATAGTTGTATAGTACTTCACTTAAGCCCTTAAGCCGTTATTTCAAGTTACAATATGTGTTTAAAATAAAGTATGTCACTTCTTTTGAGGTATTCTGTTATAAAGATATTGTTAACTCATATTCTCTCAATTATAGTCTGGGTTCAGCATATTTTACTGAAAGTTATAAATGCCTTTCCAAGCAGACACTGTGGGTCTGTAATATGTCCTGGTGACGGCAGCTTAGGACGAGTCTGGGAAGTGCACTGCAGATATATCAGGATGTGGAGAATTAGCTCTTTTCTGGTTTTATTTTGTCAATTTATGTGTTTTTTTCCCTCTTTCTCACATTTTGGTTTTATCTTTTCTATAAATTTGGCATATTTTTGTTTGTTGCAGGTACCTTGCATACATAGCCAGTCCCCTTCCTCCCTTTGTCTGATTCCCTAGTTCCTTATTTTTCAGTTTAAATTGCCAAGTCTTCTTGGAAGAGAAAAGTCTTCTGCCTTCTCCTATGTACGAGGGTACATTTTATTCCTTCAGTTGGGTGAACAAATCTTTCTTACAGCTGCACAGTAATTAGTGGATATGAATGCACTGCAAATGTGATGGAAGTTCTTTTTTGTGAAGTACAATTGCATGTAAATCTGAGGTGAAAACCTGGTGCAAGCAAGATAGGTACCAAAAATTAATAAGCAGATGATAATTTTTTGATACTAAGTTACTTTGTAATGTATGCAGTCATTCATTAGAAAGTTATTAAGCATCTATATGGACAGGTGGTGTGAGTGTGCACGTGTGTGCATGTATGTGCATGCACGTGGGTATGTATGGTGTGTGTGTGCCTGCCTATGTGTACATGTACCCCATAGTGTCCCTCATAGAAATCTCCATCCAACATCTCTCACTCCAAGTCCGCTGTACAACTACCTACTTAAGGTCTCTCCTTGATCTAAATCCCATTGTTCTCGCCAAACCCCATCTTCTTCCTTTGTTGCTAAACCAGTCTCCTCCTAGGGGTTTTCCCTTATTCCCTGTTCCCTGTGGCGTTGCTGTCTGCCCAGCTGCTTAGGCTTTTCTTTTTGCCTCATCTCTCATATCCAATCACTTGCCAAGTTCTACTTGTTTTGTTCACTCTGCTTGTTTTGTTATTCACCACTGTCCCCTCCCTAGTTCCAGAGACCATCGCCCCTTCCTAGGTTTGCTGTAACCCTGCCCCTCTTTAGTCCACGCCCCACAATACACCACACTGATGGTCTTTCTAACACACATCTGGTTTCCCTCACCACCATGTTTAAAGCACTCCAGTGCCTTCCCAGTGGGAGATTGACAGGGCTCTTCATGACTGATAACTCTGGATCTCGCAAGCCTCACCTTCTGTCACAACCCTACACTTCTGGTACTTTTGGACTGGCTTCACAGAACTTTCCCAGTTATTTGACTCTACCATGCTATTTCTAATCTGTGGGCCTTTAAAAACATTGAGTATGATTCACACACCGTAAAGTTCATCCTTTTATTTATTTATTTATTTGTTTTTATTTATTTGACAGAGAGAGATAGCAAAAGAGGGAACACAAGCAGGGGGAGTGGGCGAGGGAGAAGCAGGCTCTCCACCAAGCAGGGAGCCCATTGCGGGGCTCAATCCCAGGATCCTGGGATCATGACCTGAGACGAAGGCAGACGCTTAACGACTGAGCCACCCAGGCGCCCCAAAGCTCATCCTTTTAAAGTGTGTGTACAGTTCAGTGATTTTCATTATATTTACAAAATTGTGTGACCATTGTCACTATCTAATTTCTAGGACATTTCTGTCATCCCAGAGAGAAACCCATGGGCAGTCACTTCCTGATTCCCTTTCCTCCAGCCTCTTACAACCACTAATCCACTTTCTGTCTCTAGAGTTTTGCCTGTAGAATCACACAACTACGTGGCATTTTGTGACTGACTTCTCTCACTTACCATGTTTTTAAGTTTCATCATGTTGTGGCATAAATCAGGAGTTCAGTCAGCATTAAAGCTGAATAAGCCATTGAATGGACATGCCACATTTTGTTTATCCATTCATCAGTTGATGGGCATTTGAATTGATTCCATTATTTGGATATCATGACTAATGCTGCTGTGAAAATTTGTGTATGAGTTTTTGTGTGGCCATATGTTTTCTTTTCTCTTGGCTATTGTATGGGGAAAAACACTGTCTATGTTTTCCTTCACTCATACACTCGTAATACTTCTGACTCCAGATATGTGGGTTTTCTACACATCAAGCAATTTTCTTGGACGCCAACTGGATGTCCTATAACTCAACTAAATCTGACACTATTTGCCTAGAGTTAGTTAGTGTCAGATCCTACAAGGTAAGGGCTAAATCCCACCAGACTGCCCCCACTTCAGATGTCAGTCAAAAGTCCCAGGTTGTTACCTGTACTTCTTACCAAGCCGCTATAAATAGGAATAACGTGAAACCCTTCTTGGGCTCTGTGATTTGCTGGAATAGCTCACAGAACTTAGGGAAACATTACTTGCATTTACTGTTTTATTATAAAGGGAGTAATAGTAGATGCTGATAAATAACCAGACGAAAAAATACGCCGGGCTAGGTATGTGGGAAGGGGCACAGAGTTTCCGCACCCTCTCCTGGCACATCACTTCCTGAGTACCTCCATGTGTTCACCAACCCAGAATCTCTCCAAGCCCCAAACTTTTGGGTAGGCCTTATTACACAGGTAGGAGCAATGGTAAACTTAATCTTTAGCCACTCTCCCCTTCCTAGAGGATGGGGAAATGGGGCTGAAAGTTATAAGCTTCTAATCATGTGGCTTGACCATCTAGGTCACCAGCCCCCATCCTGAAGCTATCCAAGAGCCCATCCAAAGTCGCCTCATTAGAACAACACACACTCCTATCACCCAGGAAATTCTAAGGGATTTAGGAGCTCTAGGCCCGGAACCAGGGTCAAAGACCAAATATTAGAACAAAAGATGCTTCTAGTGCTCTTATCACTTAGGACATTACAGGGATTTTAGCTCTGTTCCAGGAACAATATTTTCTGTTATTTCACAGGTGTACCCTTAGGAGTGAAATCTCTGGGTTATATGGTGATTCTGTGTTTAACATTTCAAGGAACTGCCTGTTTTCCAGAGTGGCTGCACCACTCACCTGTGGGCTTTTCCAGTACTTCTCCATCTATTTAGACAGATTCCTGGTTTCTCTGTGTCCCTTCCTGCATGAGGCAACTACATGGTCAAATGTCCAGGCGTAAGACCCATATGTAGGATGCTGGGAAGGTCTTCTGCATCCCCCGTACCCATTGCCAAACCCTGGCTAAAAAAATGGGTAGATCTCCTCATTATCAGGGCCCTGGTGGCATCCCGATGGCTTAATAAATCTCAGCAAGGTCTCTACTTCAGAGCATGACAAATAATACCTGCTGCTAAAACAGCCTATCCCTCAGGGGAATGTTTGCCCTTTAAAGCCTCCCAGACCAAGTGACCTGGACCGCAATTCATTGCTATGTCTGGGAAAGCTCTCAGTGATGTGTTGTGCCCAGTACGTGGTAGATACTAATAAAATTTCCGGATGAATACTTGAGTATTAGTCATCTCCGGTCAGGTTATTAGACTACATACACCTGCTTGATCCTCAGACGTGTCTGCCAAATTAGAGCATACGTGTTTCTGCCAGGATCATGTTTACCCTTGCAGTCTTAACTCTGAGTTCCCTGGATGAGATAACTCGGGCTGACTTACAGACATTCCTCCGGCTTCAACAGGCACAGTCCCCTTGTAAATCAATTGTGGGATGCACCCAAGAAACCACGATGCACTAATGGACTACTAGATGGAGTAGATTTGCAGCATTCGGTAGGCATATGTCCTAGGACCTCTGGGAGACCACAAACATAAAGAAACCACTACAACATGAGTAAAACCACAAAATTCTAAGTGACCTTTCGATCACTTTGTCAGAGTTACTACATAGGTCAGTCGACAGCACTGAAATTTAGATGCTGTGGGCTTGGCCACATTCATGGGCCAACTAAGTGACTGACTTCTGAATATCGGATGTAACACCAGTTTGAAACAGACTTTGGCAAAAATATAAACCCAACATATCAGGGATTTTGGGTACCACTCAAAAATAGCCCAAACTGCATATGTGAAATTTGTGAAACCCAAGGGTCTTCTTTTGTGTAGCTAATACTGGGCCATCCCCATTTTTGCCGTTCAGCTAGAAATGAGAAAAGTTCTTGGGGCCCTTGCCAATAACGAGCACAACTACTGCCCGCATTCTGCCTCGAGTTCCCACCATGTCTCAGGGTTTTCCCTGTTAGTTCAGTATCTTCCTAGTCAAATCAGAATCTCTATGCATGTGTTGTATCCTTGTCTCTCCTATTCATGAATGGGAAATCAAATCTTTTAAACCCTTCTGGACTTTTTCCCTCCCCACCAACTGAGTGAGCCTGGGGTTAGGTGTGGGTATAGGAGTTAGATTCAGAATTTCACTCCCATTAAGATAAGTGAAGGAATGTCCCCAGGCTGGGAGCAGATTTTTAATTCCCTTTGGAAGCTATCCACTGAACCATGTTTTCCTTACCTTAGTTAAATAGATATTTTGGTGCTTCATACATTTAAACAGTGGATACATAATCTTAAAAAGACCAGTATACAGGAGGACATGTAGTATACATTTCTACTTAGCAAACTCTTTCCCTATTTGATTTATAAATGCCATCTTTAAATCTACTTTTGTATAGATTATGGAATGGGTAAAAATAGTTACTTGTCAGGGGTTAGGGTGAAGGGGAAAGCATTTTTAACACTACTCTTGTGCAAAGTTTTGTGCAAACGAGATGAAAATCCCGACAGTGAGATAATATTCCTAGTCAATAACAATATTCTAAATACTTCTGTTTCCTGATTTCAGGCAAATACTAGTGTTGTTCAGCCGAGGCATTGTGTTATCTGTCTGATTTATTTACTGTTTCTACCTGAGGTGGATAATTCCCTTTAATATTTGTTTATTCATTAAAATTTTCAGCTCAGGGAAGTCAAGAAAAATTGTTTCTTTTTTTTTTTTTAAGATTTACTTGTTTATTTTAGAGAGAGAGAGTGGGGTTAGGGGCAGTGGGAGAGGGAGAGAGTGAATCTCAAGCAGACTTCCCGCTGAGCATGGAGCCCGATGCAGGTATCTGTCTCACGAACCCGAGATCATGACCTGAGCCGAAATCAAGAGCTGGATGTTCAACCGACTAAGCCACCCAGGCACCCTGAAAAAAATTGTTTAACAATTTTTTATATACTCTTTTTATATAAATCTTATAACAATCTTTTATATAATCTCTTTACTTGGAATGTTTATTTATGAGTTTTATATCTTTTATTGTTCAGGTCACCAAATAAATAAATAGAGAAATATAGGAAAACATTTTTTTCTGAATTGCAAAGTAGCCTCTTCTATAATAATAGTGAAAGAGTCACTTCTTGAATTCACTGTGTAGCTCCACAATGCCGTCGCAGAAATGGAAAAGGAAAAGTTTGATCTTCAAAAGCGGCACACAGAAAATATTCAAGAGTTGCTCGAGGACACAAACGTGCGTCTGAATAAAATGGAAGGTGAATACATGGCCCAGACACAGTCCACGGTGAGTCTTTTTTTTCCTTTTCTTGCCGTTTCTAGTAACTATCCTATTAATCTCCATGACTCCATGCTTCCTCAATGTGTGCAGTGCATAAATAAATGTGTTATAGAATTTTAAAAAAACATTTTACCTTCTGACTTGATACAGAATTATATGCAACAATGGACAGTCTCTTGAAGTCTGCTGTGGGATTTCAGTCTGGATTGTTCAGTGCCACTGTTTTTCTTCTTAACCCCCAGAAGCCTTTACAAATCTTTTTTCTTGTTGTTGTTGTTGTTTTTACTGACTTTCAGTCTAGAGACCCTCCCTCCTTTCCTTCCTTCCTTCCTTCTGTTTCATTTCAACTTGATTGAGGGACCAGACCCAGATATCACATGGGTAAGCCCCAAAAGTTCCCTTCCTGAGACGATACAGAAGGAGGTCACCAGAGTACACAGCAGAGAGACCAGTCACTTTCTCTAAGGAAAGATGGAGGATTCCCCTCAAGAGCCACCTCAGGGAACACCTGGTTACGGAGGATAGGTCTGAGAGAGTGAGCATCTTCAGCCTTTGAGAAGGTTAGCTGACTTCCTAAAATACATAAGGCTGAAACAGGTAGGCTCATGGGTACATAGACAGGGCTCCTCACATCTGAGGCAAGTACACCTCATCAGTCTTGTTCCTATATACGATATGACCTTATAGAATGGTAGAGCCTTGTGTCCTAGGCATGAACACAGTTCTCATTTTCCACTGACAGTCCACTCAGGCCAACCTGGCTGGGCCGTGGACTTCCTTGAATTTAAAGCTGTGGAATTTGAACAAGAGTCGGTTTCTCTGGCTTGTCTTGGAGACCCCTAGACCAGTTCTACAGCCTATCTCGCAGAGTTAAAGAAATGGGAAGCAGGATCCACAGTGACTTGGAACTTGGGCTTTAGGGTTTTGGGTTCAAATCCCGGCTTACTAACTTGAGTGCCATGTGAGTTCTTCACATGTTAATTTTCCTCATCTGTTAGATAGGATAACAGTAGTACAGTGTAATAGATGTTGTTGGAAATTTTTTTTAAAAGATTTTATTTATTTATTTAAGAGAGATAGAGAGGGCACGAGAGACAGAGAGAGAGTGCAGGGGGGAGGGGCAGAGGTAGAGGGAGAAGCAGGGAGCCGATGCGGGGCTCCATCCCGGGACCTCAGGATCACAACCTGAGCTGAAGGCAGATGCTTAACCAACTGAGCCACCCAGGCGTCCTTGTTGGAGATTTTTAATAAATTAATATACATAAATTAAATTACATAATAAGTGCTCAATAGATAATTTTTAAATATTATCTTTGAAAATGTAACATACAAGAATGATAATCAAGAGAGACATAAATGAGAAAATGATCAATTCAAGAAGTTAATCAACATTTGCTTAAAGATGGCCAGTTGAAGATTGTGTTGGCCTCCATCCCCTCCCACAAAAATGATAGTAAAGGGATAAAGAAAAAGGTGTAAACCCAGAAGGACAAAGAGCATAATGGAAGTAATAAAATTTTTGGAGTTGGAAAGGCAATGGATGAATGGAAACTGACCAGTTCAAGGAAGCGGAACCCTAAATCAGCATTGAAGAAATCTACAAGCAAACTGGATGACACCAGGGGTTCTCCTAGAGGCTCGGGACTGGTCAGCACCAGTCACCTCTGGGAGAGGACGTGCAGGTGGTGCTTCAACACATTGGATTCCTAGGAGGTTTGTTTAGGAAGCAGCTAGATGTTGACTTTGGGTGCTGGACACAAGTGCGTTTATCATACTATTCCTTTTACTTTTGTATATGTTTGAAATGTCCCATAATAAAACTTTTTTAATGATAAAATTAACAACCAAAAACAACCAGATCTTTCTATCCCCTCTCCCACCTCCTTTATGAAGCCTGGGATCTTAGCAGAAGACTTGAGGTTATTTTCTGAAGATATTTCATACCACAGCAGTTCTTAGAGTATGGTGAGCACGTCCTGGGGAGTCCTTGAGACTCTTTAGAATCCTTTGAATGGCCAGATTGAAACTCTTTCCACAACACCCCCCCCCCCAATAAAGGAAAAACATCAAAAACTCGGGTCATTTAAAACGGGAAAATGTTAAGCTTCCCTCAGATTTTCTCAACTCAATATTTGATACCAGAAGATAATAGAACAACACTAAAAGAAAAACATTAGAAGTATGGCCTAAAATGGTTTTTAATTATAGAAGATATGAGCAGTTTTGAACATCAGCAAATATCTTTGACTTTTATAAATGTTAAATGTCACTCTGATGTCCCTAGGTGTGGATTTTTGGGCATTATTTGAGCCCTTTAAATCTGTGTTCACACTGGGTGTTACATGTAACTAATGAATCACTGAGCACTACATCAGAAACTCACGATGTACTATACAGTGGCTAACTGAGCATAATTAAAAAAAAATCTGTGTTCAGAGAAATTTATTTCCATTGTTCCTCCAAAAAGATCTGTTGTTCCTACCTCTTAGGTTTTATTTTATGCTTTCTACCTCTTTGTATGTCCTTCCTATTCTTTGCTCCTGGGATGGTTTTCTGTTCTGATCTTACTCTCACCAATTAATTCTTTAGTAGGTTTCCTTCTGCTTATTGTGTCTATTACACCTTTTATTTGGCTACTATATTTTTTCATATCCAGTATTTTCATTTGCTGGTGGCCTCCTTCTCCTCCTCTTGTTTTCTTCTTTTTTCAAGCAGAGCGAATGTATTTGCAAATCACATATGTGGTAAGGGATTGACATCCAGAATATGTAAGGAGCTCCTACAACTCAACAACAACAGTTTCCAGGGCCTTCTACCCTGAGGGTCACCCCCTCCTCCCTATTTAAAGCGTAGTAAATCCAAGAGACATATGTAGTCTATTATAAAAACATGCCAGGCATTATACTGGATACTGGAGCCATAGTGGTGACCAAAAAGTCCTTCTCCACAATGCTCACATTTTTGTGCAGGTGATAGCCAATAAAGAAGTATAACTGTCCAGTGGTGATAAGTGTTCTGATGAAAAAGAATTCAGTTTAAGACCTGCCTTGTAAATGGAGGTGACTTTGTCCTCAAGGGGGTATCCATTGGTTGTTGGGATAAAAGAAATTTTAGATATTATAGTGGTTTGTGACATTCCAGTGGGCACAGTTTATATACAGCAAGTCTGGGGTATTAAAATTTCAGGGTAAGGAACAACTAAAAGAAAAAATAACTAAAAAGCCTCCTTAATTAAGGGAGCAATAATTAAAAGAAAAAAAAGGTTGAGCTACTTTGGTGTGAGGGCATAGAGTGGAGGAGGTTGCTACCACAGGTGAGGCAGTCACGGAAAGTCTTTCTGAAGGTGGGGCATTTACAAAGGGACCCAAGGAAGTATCGGAGGAATCCATGTCATAATATGGGAACAGCATTTCAGGCAGAAGGAACAGCCAGTGCAAAGATCCTAACACTAGGATGTGTTGGGCAAGTTCAGAAAACAGCAAGGGGGCAATGTAGACCTAGCACTGGAAGCAGAAGGGGGCGTGGTAGGAAAAGAAGTTAGGGCACACATCCGAGAAAGCTGTGTAGACCATTGTAATTGATTCTTTTTTTTTTAAACAGCTTTACTGAGGTATAATTTATATATTACAAAATTATTTTAAAGTGTACAATTCAGTGAATTTTTAGTATATTTGTATTGAATTTTTTAATGGGTTGAGCACATGGAATTGATTCCATCTGACTAATATTTTAAACATGTCTCTCTGGCCCTGGGCAGAGAAAAAAGTGTGAGGGGCCAAGAATGGGAGACCAATTAGGAAGCTATTATTGTAGTTTAGGTAAGAGAGGGGCTGGCTTGGACATAAGTATCAGCCAGCAAACGATGATGCTGTTAAGTGCAATGCAGAAGGCTAGGGGTGGATCAGGTTTATTGGGGTAAAAGAAAAAATTCAAGAATTTATTTTCTGGATAATAAATATAATGATGTATCCAACATCCATGAACGAACATGAAATTTATATCTGAAATACATTTTTGCCATCTCAACATCCTAAATTTTTACAAACATGAATTAAACATAATAATTTTAAAGTTGAAACTTGATTGCCTAAAATGTTGACTTACAGAGTCATATTTTATTAATTAAATAATATAAGAGCAAGATCTTTCACAGTGGAATTTTTAATTTTTATACATTTGGGATGTAAAGAAAAGTGATGCTTTGGAGCCAAGCGGTCATTGTCAAAGTAACTTCATTCTATTTTTAATGAAATTTGAAGTTAAAAATTAGCATTCAGACCTTGTCATTAGGTAACAGTAAATATGAGAAAAATGGACAGAGTCTGTCAGCAGGATTGAATTTAAGAATCATCAAAACTAGACAGATCTTGCTGAGCAGCTCCTGATTTAATAATTAAGTAAGGTAGAGTTCAAGGCATGGCTTAAGATGAAAGATGGGACTGTCACTGAGAATTAGTTTCTTGGTTTTATTGTTCTTTCAGGTTTTTTCTTTCTTTCTTTCCTTTCTTTCTTTTTTTTTTTGTTGAGTCTTGTTTTGTTTCATTGCCATTTGTTGTAAGCAGATACTTGTATAGATTATTAGACTTACGTCTTTTGGTATTGGCAAGGATTTTCTTGTGTGAAATTCATAATTAAAACATGTAAACAGTGAGTTTTTAAAACAATATATTAGAACTTATAAATATGAAAATTATAGCCAAATTATTAGATGCTTGGGGAGGTGACAGCTGTAAAATATAGGGCTCTATTCATATCAATGCTTAGACACACTGAAAGTCTGTGGATGGCTTTATTGCAATTTTAGGCTCTGTTAGTGGAATTCTTTACCTTTTTCTGTATCATGGATCCCACTGGCAATCTTGTGAAATCTATGTGGTCCTTCTCAGAAAAATACTTTTAAGTTTAATAAAATATTAAGATTACAAAGAGAAGTTTTATTGAGTTATAGTTATCGAAATATTAATAATTCAAAGTCATGATAAAGTAATACATATGTTTCTAAACTAATGCAATAAATATCAAGATTTAGCAGTGGGCCTGATAACCATTGTAATTTATTGAATAAGAATGAAGATAAACAATATTTAGCGATTATCCCAAACTATGATGGACTATAAAAATATCTGTGATTTCTGTTAGTCATAGGTATTGCTAAATACTACCTTGGTTTGTTGACTATATTCTTAGTTGAAGGGAAATGCTGAAGGTCAATTAGGGTGGTGAAAATTAAGATGAGATTTTCTTCTCCATTCTAATTTCCTGACACTCTGAATTGTGTTCATGGACCTGTATCAAGTTTAAGAACCCCAACCTTAAAAAGTATCAAAGGGCCTTAGACACCTGAGAATTTTGTTAGCCATTTATTAACTGTTGTTAGTAGGGACATGTGATAATTCATGGAGCAACTCATCTCCTCTCTGAGATGGCTGGAATTTGTCATTTTGTAGTCGCCACCAGCATGTCTTCTCCCAGCCTCATAATTATAAAGAAACCCCCAGATAGCACCAGTTCATCATTTTGAATTAAATGACCATTTAAAAAAAGTAGTTTTTATTAAAAAAAAAAAAACAGTATTAGATTTATAGAAAATTTGACAAGATAGTACACAGTTTCCATATACCCCATACCCAGTTTCCTTTATTAACGTCTTACATTATTTTGGCCCACTTGTTACAACAAATGAATCAGTAGTGATACATTATTATTAACTAAACTCCATAGTTTATTCAGTTTTCCTTAATTTTTATGTGATGTCCTGTTGTCCAGGATCTCATGCAGGACATAACATTACATTTAGTTGTTACGTCTCTCTAGTTTACTCTTCGTTGTGACAGTTTCTCAGGCTTTCCTTGTCTTTCATGATCTTTTTTTTTTTTTTTTTTTTTTATTTTTTTTTTTTTTTTTAAATTTTTTTTTTTTTTTTAAAGATTTTATTTATTTGAGAGAGAGAGAGCACATGAGAGGGGGGAGGGTCAGAGGGAGAAGCAGGCTCCCTGCCGAGCAGGGAGCCCGATGCGGGACTCGATCCCGGGACTCCAGGATCATGACCTGGGCCGAAGGCAGTCACTTAACCAACTGAGCCACCCAGGCGCCCTGTCTTTCATGATCTTGACAGTCTTGAGGAATGTGGGTCAGGCATGTTGTAGGATGCTCCTCTATTGGATTTTGTCTCATGTTTTTCTTTCTTTTTTTTTTTTTAAAGAATTTATTTATTTATTTGACAGAGACAGAGACAGCGAGAGAGGGAACACAAGCAGGGGGAGTGGGAGAGGGAGAAGCAGGCTTCCTGCTGAGCAGGGAGCCCGACGCTGGGCTCGATCCCAGGACCCTGGGATCATGACCTGAGCCGAAGGCAGACGCTTAACGACTGAGCCATCCAGGCACCCCTGTCTCATGTTTTTCTTACTATTAGACTGGAGTTCTGGGTTGAGGCAGTAGGATCCCACAGGTGCAATGCTATTCTCATCATATCATATCAGTGGTATGTGAAATTAATGGCATCACTTTTTTTAAAGAAAGATTTTATTTATTTATTTGAGAGAGAGTGAATGAAAGCATGTGCAAGCGGGGAGGGAGAGGGACAAGCAGCCTCCTTGCTGAGTGCAGAGCCTGATGCTGGTTCCATCTCACAACCCTGAGATCACTACCTGAGCTGAAATCAAGAGTCGGATGCTTAACCAACTGAGCCACCCAGGCGCCCAGTGACATCAGTTTTGAGATTAACCTTGATCACCTGGCTGCCCATGCTTAAGAAGTAGGGAGTTATGCTCTCCATACTTGAGGATGGAGTATCTATATAAATTGAAGTTTTTCTGCATGGGAGATTTGTCTCTTCTTTCTCATTTATTCATTTATTGAATCATTTATATCAGTATGGACTTGGGATATTATTTATTTTATATTCTGGGTTATAATCCAATATTCCTTATTTTTTTGCTCAAATTGTTCCAGCTTTGGCCATTGGGAGATCTTTCAGTGGGCTCCTGTGCCCCTTTGACATATCCCCATCAATGCGGATACCATGGAGAAGGTATTAGAAACCAAGACCTGTGTGCTAGGTGTGCTCAGTATTGTTGGGGTGTCTTTTCTTTTATGCCCTTTTACCTGATGGAGCAAGGGAGTGTATGTGCATATACTTACCTGTGTATATATGCCTTTTTATAAATATTTCTATATGTAATCATCTATCTAAACATAATTTCTTAGTGATGTCTGTAACTGAAATGAATTACCACATGGATTGTTCTAGCCTCTTCCCATTGTGTATCTGTAAATTCTTAATCTAACAGTGCAAACTTGGCTTCCACCATCCTTCTTCATTGTTACTTAGTTGTTCCATTCCCGTATACATGTATACCAGTATCAGAGTTATTAATCCATAACCCCATGGGAACCAACTTTGAGTACAGTGCTTATAAGCAGTTACTTTTTGCTTTTGGCCTTGCAGACTCCACTCATTTTAAAATTGCTTAGGCCATCACTTTTTCCCCATCCCTTCAATGAGTTTTTTCATGTATTTGTAATATAACTAGATTCTTTTGTCACAGTCTGCATTTCTTCCTCAGATTCCCCCCAATTCCTAAATGATTTTTTAAATTTGCATAATATAGGGTTCATTTTTTTGTGCTTTAAAATTCCATGTGCTTTGACAAATGCATCTTCTCATGTATCCATCATTATAGTGTCATACATATTTTCACTGTTCTAAAAAATCACCTGTGCTTTACTCTATTCATCCCTTGCCCCTCTCTCTAGAATCCCTGGGAACCACTGATCTTTTTAATTGTTTGCCTAGTTTTGTCTTTTTCACAGTGTCATACAATTGGAATCATACAGTATGTATCCTTTTCAGACTGGTTTCTTTCACTAAGCAATTGTACATTTAAGGATTCTTCATGTTTTTGTGGCTTAAAAACTCATTTCTTTTTATTGATGAATAACATTCAGTTATATGGATGTACTATAGTTTGTTTATTCATTTATCTAATGAAGGATATCTTGTTTATGTCCAGTTTTTTGGCATTGATGAATAGAGCTGTTGTAAGTATTCACTTACAGAGTTTTGCATGGGCATAGTTTTCAAATCAATTGTGACTCAAATCATTTGCAAATTCACTACAGGAAATATAGCCAAAACAAATCAGTGCATATATATGTACCATAAAATATTTATGAAAGTGTTCATAACGACATTATTTTTAATAGCCAGACACTGAAAATAATCCATCAATAAAATGGATAAATTATTTTATGTATATTCATACAAGGGACTATATATAGCAATGAAAAAGTTTTAATTACTGCTATACCCCATGACATGGATGAATCTCTCAGTCATACAATATGCATGATGAAGCCTGACCCAAAAGAGTACTCTATGATTCCATTTATAGGAAGCTCAACAAAGCCAAAGTTAATTTTTTTGTGATGAAAGAGTAGTGGTTGCCTTTGTGGAGAGGATGACGAATAAGGCTTCAGAACGGCTGGTAATGTTTACATCTCGTAGTGGCTCATGGGTATTTTCAATTTGTAAACAGTTATTAAAATGTATACTTAAGATTTGTACATCTTTTTGTCATATTTCAATAAATTTATGTAATAAGATAAAATATATCAATCTTTTTGCCACTCTAAATAGTTGCTGAGTTACTAACCCTTTCTAATTTTTAGCTCCTATAGGATTCAAATGTTTGAATGTAAAATTCCAGCATCTGTATCTCCAGTCCTTATGTCTTATTCTATCAGTTGCATAACCAAAGGCCCATTGGATATTTTATAATTTCCTGATATGTAACTTACTGAAAATCATGTCTTTATTTCCTACCAAAATAATACTCTTTGCTGAGCTTTTTCTTAGTTCTCAATGTGCTATAATTCTCTTGGCATATTAGATTTTGAGCCTGGAAGATTTATAATTCTTGCCACTTGTCATCTCCTTTACTCGGTATTTTATTTAATCATACTATTTACTACTCCAAAAATTTTCTTGGATCTTCTCTCTTCCTTTCTGTTTCCACAGCTACCACTTGAGTTCAGGCCATTGTTGCCTCATTCCAAGACCCTTCTAGTAACCTGCTAGTTGCTCTCCCTGTCTCCTCTTGTTCCGTACCCCACAAATGCAGTTTGTCCCATTCATGTCCCATGATCGAGAACTTTAATTACTAATCTAATGCCTATTATAACTTCTGCTTATAAGCCATGCCCATTCAAGAACTCCAACCTCATCTTCCGAGTGCCACCTTTGAGTTCACGATGTGGGAAGGTATTCTTTGCACACAAGATAATCTGTTTGTCATTAACTATACAGTTACTTGTTTCTTCCTTGATCTTGTTGTTCCCTACCTGGAATTCCCCTCTACACTGTCTGTCACAGCCTGCAAAGTAATGATTCAACAGCATCTTTTTTCCTGAATATCTTTTTATCCCATTTTGAGGCTTCTATTATTTTTTATCCTCTCACTTCTTTTTTTTTTTTTCAAAGATTTTATTTATTTATTTGAGACAGAGAGAATGAGAGAGAGCGAGTACATGAGAGGGAGGAGGGTCAGAGGGAGAAGCAGACTCCCTGCCGAGCAGGGAGCCCGATGCGGGACTCAATCCAGGGACTCCAGGATCATGACCTGAGCCGAAGGCAGTCGCTTAACCAACTGAGCCACCCAGGCGCCCCTATCCTCTCACTTCTTTGTATTCAGTTTTAAAAAGGTTACTTTGCCTAAATATTGTTGTCCTTAAGGTATTTCAATATACATCTGTACGTTTTCCCTTAAATTTATTTTACTTACTTTGGGTCTATTTTATGTAAGACACCATGAGTGTTAGGAAAATGCCTTAAAAATACATCATAAAAATGAAATAATAATAAATTAAAAAATAATAAAATGAATAACTGTCTTACTATGCCGGGTGATAATAAAATGAATAACTCACTATGTGAGTGAATTCTGTTGCATTTATTATTCTACAGGTGCTGTAAGTCTTCTCATACTGTTGTTTCTTTCTCTGAATTGACCTTGGTCATAATTTGCTTCCTGTGAATGTGGTTTTGTGTGATTTTTCAGCTAGACCAGACCTTCCTGCTTATTCTTTCATGCCAGATTGGGTTCAGAGATGCTATGGTCACAACTTGTATATATGTTATTGTTTAACCAAGCAACAGATTATTTGCATCCCACTTAGTTTGTATAACCATGTTCTGATCACATTTTCTAAGATCTCCAGCCATGGGTCATGCTTTCTTGGAGTATTCCTACATTTCTATTTGATCATCATTTCATTTTGCAGACATTCCTCATATATCTTGAGTCATGTAAATTTTCCTCATAGATTTTTAAATTTCAGTATCTGGACCATTCTGCGTGTCGATTTCTGTTTTTTTTTTTTCCTCTTGATTCTAATTTTTGATGTGCCTGGTATTTTCTGATTGAATGCTAGACATTGTGTACGAAAGATAGTAAATGCTCTGGATGTTGTTATCTTCCCCAAAGAGGTGCCACCCTAACCTATGAGAGACGTCTGGTGTGGAGACAGCTCCCCTTGATCCATTCAGGGACCGAGGTGACTCAAGGCCGGGTTGCAGTCCTTGGTCTACCTCTGATTCACTCCCACTCCTAGTGTGGCCTTCTACACAGTTTGAGGTGAAAGTCTCTGATGTTACCAAGGGCCTTCCTCCTTGAATAATCTACAGTTTTTCACTCCTAAGTACAGTGACACTGCCGAAAACTCTAGTCTGCATTTCAGAGTATTTTCTTTTGGTTTCTTAGCCATCTGCCCTATAAATGTTAGGAATTTGGGGAGGAGATTGAGGAGAAAATTGCTTGAGTGGAACCCCCTCCTATATGCACCCATTCTCTCAGGGATCTTGGTTCCTCAAGTCCTGTCTGCCTAGGCCACCCCCTGCTCTCATTGCCTTGCCTCATCCTCGCTCTCCAAGATTGGGGAATGCCTCAAAGGTGAAAGCAGCTTATGGAGAGAGTTGACTCATCTCTCTGAGGTTTCTTTCTCTGGCCCTCTTAAGTCCTAGCTGCCTTGGAAGTTCTCTAATGCCTTCAAATTGATTTTTTCTTGATGTCTTTTGGGTTTTTCACTTTCTCTCAGTGCAAGTGTGATCTGCTGCAAGCTACTCCTTCATAGGCAGAGATAGAAGTTCCTCTCCACGGGTTTATTAAGACAGAGTTTCATTTCTGTTTCTAGTATATCTTGTCTCTTTTGGGTAATTTCCAAGAGAAGAGGGAATAAAAATAATTTTTATTCTGCCATTTAAAACTGGAAGGCCAAGTATGTATTCTTTTCTTTGTTTCTTCCAGTCAATCGATATTTAGGAAACAAGGAGAGTTTAGAATATGTATTGGAAAATTGAACTATCTTCTAAAAGGAACCCCCAAAGCAGAGGGATCATTAATAATGAGGCAGAGTGAATAGGATCCATGGAGAAGAAATGTGAGCATCTGATATGTGTCAGACTCTGAGCTAGGAATTGTATGTATTTTCTATATACCATATCTATATAACATGTTTTTACATTAGATGTAATTATTTTCATTCCTCAAATTCAGAATCTATTGCTTCCAAAATTTAAATTATATACCTAAATTCATATTATAATGAAGAAAGGATGGAATGAATAAAGAATGTTAGGGTTGTAATATTATTTAATGCTTAAACTTTATTTTAAATGTTTATCTTAGAATGAGTATAAAAGGATACTAATTGATTGGAACATCATCCTAACCTTTTCTATTTGCTCACACTTACTGGAAGTGTAATTGTTAAAATGAAAATCAGTTGTCCCTTCATCTAAAGTCTGCTTACCCTAATTTTAGATAAAGTACCTAGTTATAAACATATTGATCTAGTTTTATAAAGATGAAAAATTCAAAATAACTTAAACATCATATAACAGGGAAATGATTTAATTATGTGATGATTTTTGAAGACTTTGGAAAATGCAGTGCTTTTGATAAAATGGTAAGTAACTAAAAATGTGAAACAAATGAAAATTTCATTCACTAATACTGCAACTATGTAATAAAATATTTTTATACACTAATGTGATAATACAAGTATCACTTATTTTTTAAAATAAAAATTTTTAATTAAAAATACTACATTATTTTTATGATTTTAAGAAGTTTCTAGAGCTTCAAGTGAAGAGTAAAGAACATTGCCAAATATACATTTATTAATAGTTGCATAAAGAGAATGTAACTTTTGTGAGAATAAGGACTTTGTCTCTCTTATTTACTGGCTTGTCCCTAGATCCCGAAATAGTACCAGATTTAGTAAATATTTGTTGAATGAATGAATGAATAGCTAAAAGCATATAAACGTGATGGTCTTACTCTTATGGGAGAAAGCATTCTTTTTTTTTTTTTTTAAGATCTTGTTGAGTTAGAGGTTGGTATAATTTTTACCAGTATGATTTATGATACATTTATTTTCTGTATTCTTATCTCTAATAGGGTATATATTTTCTTCAGGCTACTTAATGATACAGAAGTGTTATAAAATCAGTTGGAGGCTTTCCTAACAATGACCTATTCTTTCAGAACCAGGTGGTCAAGGAACTGGAGTCACGTGTCCAGCAGCTGACTGGAGAAGCAGAGAACAGTAACTTACAGAGACAGAAATTAATGCAAGAAAAATTGGAGCTTGAAAGATGTTACCAGATAACATGTAATGAATTACAAGAAGTAAAGGCAAGGTATTGTCTGAAGTCAGATATCTATCAGATGTGGCTGTAAAGTACTGATATTAACTCTAAAAATTATTTACCAAAATTAATCACACCTGTGCATTTAACCTTGGGATGTTTCTAGCATAAATATTGCCATTTGTTAATTTTAAAAGTCCTATTTAATATAAGAAGCATAACGTTTAAGAACAGTTGATTAAAATGTGGATACTTGCTTGATATATTGAAATATAGTGCATTTGAATTTGGTTCACTAAAAAAGTTCATTATTAGATATTCTAAATGTATTAGAAGTATATTTTATTCTCTTATTGCTTTTAGGCGCAACACACTGCATAAAGAGAAGGATCATCTTGTAAACGATTATGAACAAAACATGAAACTATTACAAGCCAAATATGATGCTGATATAAGCCTTCTGAAAAAGGAGCATGCTCTTTCAGCTTCTAAGGTATTATATGCTGGTAGATACAGCCATACAAAGTAGTTACTTACCTTACTCAGCATAGAGCCATAGATAGCCATGTGGAAGCTAACTATTTCGCATTTGAAATTAGTCTCTTTCTGCTTTATTCTTGAAATAACTGAAATTTCAAGAATTTTTATTGGTATTTAAAATACTGAAACTGCTGAATGTCTAATACAGAGCATAATATAAATACTTAATAATTAACTAAATTCTGCTATAAGCTAACCCCTTTAAGTACCAAATTTTTTTAAAGGAGGAAACATACAAAAATTCAAGTAGAAATGTTCAGTTGTGTTAATAATGCATATTGTAGAGTAACTATATACACTGTTGTTATTATTTTGAAATCTGGGTCATGCTTTAGCTTTCCTATCATCACATACACATATATACAGGAACCCATAGACACCCTTCCTGGCACCCACACACTTTTGTGTCAGATACTCCACAAAGAGAATCCTGTAGCTGCAATTCTAAGGCAGTCAGTTACTTGCTATTTCATGAAGTATTTCAGTGGGTTTGCTTGTAAAATTAAACTTTAGAAGCTTTTCTGTAAGCCCATTATCTTTACATAAGTATTATATTTTTGTAACTTTAAGTACTGTGCAGAATTTAGTTTATGTTTTGACTTTAAAAGATTAATTTTTAAACTTTTAAAAAAAATTTTCATTCAGATTTATAGATGATTTTAATTCTGATTAAACCTTCAATCGGGGAAAAGTAAGTCTATTCAACCAGAAGTTCTAGGATGGTACTGTTTTTCATTATTCTTAAAATTCTTGTAGGCATCTGGTATGATTAAAGAACTAGAAGAGAACATCTGTCAATTAAAACAGCAGCTCCAGGAATCAGAACTTCAAAGAAAGCAACAACTAAGGGTGAGTCCTGTATTTTTATACAGAGCAGTGGCTAAAACTCACCTTTCCTTTTCTTGATTATAAGTATAAATAAGAGTCAATTAAGAAAATCCTCAGACATACAAGTAGCCATTTTTTTCTTTTGTTGCATTGTATCATTTTTCATCTTACTTATTTTAACAAAAGTAGATGCTGATGGGATATAGAGAATAAAGAACAATAATTTTATTGAATAATCTTTTTTGATTCATTCAAAAAATAAACCTTATTTAAATACATTATTATTTTAGAATAATTTCTTCTCTTTAAATTACTCTCTACCAGTCTTCAAACTGTCTCGTTCTCCTTCACATCTTGTAGATCTTTCCCTTTCCCTCATGGTCAAGAATTGCCAAAGACTGACATATGATATAATTTCAAATGTATTATTTCCATATTGAGTCAGTTGATTACTTTTAAGTAGTCTCCTAATCCTAAGGGCCAGAAAGGTTCTCTTCCACTGTAAAGTAGGCCCTTTTGAGAGTAGGAACATCTTCAGAGAACTAAGGTTTTCTGTTCTGCCCTCACACAAAGCTACTCACGTTTCTATTTGTAGTTTAGAAGATTGGACAGGTAGGGCTCCTGTAATAATATACAAAACTTAAAGTTTGTCATCGGGTAGATTGATTTATTTCCTTAGGTTACAAATTGTATTGACGCTAGTAGCAACTTTAAGTACAATAAAAATCAATATTTATTATTCACAGGATCAAGAAAATAAGTTTCAAATGGAGAAAAGTCATTTAAAACGCACCTATGAAAAAAAGGTAATATGTTTTATGGGATGCTGTAAGACATTTAAAATGGCCAATGAGGCAATTGAGAATGAGGGCTGGTTTTTATGAAGCCATGCATTCTAGCCTTAAAGAATCATTGATTTCTTAAGTTTATTTCAGCTAGCCAGTGATCAAATTTTGCTTCATTTTTCATGTTTATAAACAGCTTCTTTACATTGATTATGAATGGTATCAATGTAAAAACAGCCCTGTATATTATATTTAATGAGTGAAGAGTATTATGGTATTAACCTCTCATAATAACACTTTGAAATTATATATTTTTTCTACCAGTTTAAAAATATGATACAGCTGATGGGAGCTATTTGTATTCTGTTGTATCATATATGTAGTAATGTTAAATATTTAACCAAAGAATATAAAACAATTAAAGAATTGTCTACTACTTAAACATTTCTTTAGTAATTGCTTCTTGTCATTTGGAATAGTGAGTAATTCTGCATATGCTGGCATCCCTGTTATCAGTAATAACTGGGGGTTTATTGACATAATTTAATACCTTTGGCAATAAAATGCAGAGTTCTATAGGTTTATGATTTTTATACTTAAGTTTTGAATTTGTTGTTTGCTATATGACATGGAAAGTAAAAGAATAGTTGAAATAGTAAAGATTTTATTGTTACTTTTATAATTATTTACTGTTGTAATATTAACAAAATTAATCCATTTGTAAAATACTCACATAATGGAAAATGAGTAAGACATTATCCCTTCAATAATTAAATACATACAAATTAAAATTAAACAGGTTATATGGCATAACATTCTTTTTTTTTTTTTTAGATTTATTTATTTATTTTAGAGAGAGAGAGAGAGCAGGGGGAATGGGCAGAGGGAGAGGGGAAGAGAGTCCCAAGCAGACTCTGCTAAGTGCGGAGGCCGACGCAGGGCTAGCTCATGACCTGAACTGAAATCAACAGACAGTTGCTTAACTGGCTGAGCCACCCATGCACCCCATAGCACAACGTTCTTAAAACACTTTGTATATCTCATCTTACTTATCCATATAGTCACTCAGCAGATATTCATTAAATGCTTTCATTGGGCAAGGTATCATACGAGGTGCTGGGATGGGGGAGAGGGTTAAGGATGAATTAGCATAGATTCTGCCTTCCAGGAGCTTAATGTCTAGGAAGAATATTTCTGTCATTTGGAAAAGTGAGTATTTCTACTGACATGTATTGACCTGAATACATGCCCTTTAAAATTATGATTTTCTTACTGCTAAAGTTTTTTTATTTTGTTTTGTTTTGCTGATGTTTTAATACAGTCTCAATGCAAGGTCTTAAATATATGTCATGTCTAGGGGCACCTGGGTGGCTGAGTCGTTAGGTGTCTGCCTTCGGCTCAGGTCAGGATCCCAGGGTCCTGGGATCGAGCCCCACATCGGTCTCCTTGCTCAGCAGGGAGCCTGCTTCTTCCTCTCGCAATCCCCCTGCTTGTGTTCCTGCTCTCGCTATCTCTCTCTCTCTCAAATAAATAAAATCTTTAAAAAAAAGAAAAAAAAATTTCATGTCTACAAAATGATATCTGAACCAGAGAGGGAAATACTGCTTTCATTGGAATAAAGAATTTATTTTTTAGTTTTTTACTGTTGAGCCATGTAGCTTCATAAATATTTGACTTACTAAAAGAAGACCATACAGTATCATAAGCCTTACCCCCACTGTACAAGGCATCCTCTGGGTGTCCTTGTTAGTCTATTGTTCATTCTTTGGGCAGATGTCTGGCTTCCTGTTCATTAAGGAACACCTTCTTAGCCTCCTGCTCCATTGAACTCTGCAGTCACTCCTCTTCCTGAGATGGTATCTGGGTACCTGTGAGATAGGGAGAGGGGCTGGTAGCAAAGAGAAGGACACACACTGACTAATTGTAAAAGAATGTGTTCCTATCCCAAACTTCTGTAAGTCCTACTGAGGACAGTTAGATACAGAGACAGAGCTGGAGAGACAGTCTTTCTTCTACCACTGTCTTTTCTTGGCTTCAAAGGACACTAAGGTTTCTGGATCAGCCCCTCTGCCTGGCCGACACACCCGAGAAACAGAACGTTAGAGCTCAGTTGGTCCCTATCCAGTAGCCTTCCACCCACTCCTGTTCTATTTCGCTTAGGGAGCAGACCTAAATTCTTTGTGTTAGCATCCTAACAGCTTTTCCCTTTCCACAAAGTATCAGTTGGCCTTAGCTTTTTAATAATGTCACTAGTTAAAGTGTGTTAGTTGTTTTCAATGTAAATAAGAAGTGTTTAAAATAATAGCGATCTTAAAAAGAAAAATAAGCTCAATTGTTCCCGTTGCATATGTTCTAACATTATTTATACTGGAAGAATGTTGCTCAGCATGTCACTTTTTGTTTTACAATTAATTCCACAATCTCCCCCTTTTACATTGACATCTGTTCTTCTTTATTAAACCTGCTGTGATCTTAGTCCTTGAAGATTGGATGTCTCGTACCCCCCTCAGGGAATATCCTTTTTGACTGCGCAAAGAGCTGACATAAATCTGACATAGTCCTGGACTGTGGAAGTCAGTAGCTAAATGGGTTGTGTAGGTTTTTTGTTTGTTAGCCAGTGTTACAGGTGTGCACATTCAATAACTCTTGGTAGAAAACTTAGTTCTGAATATCTGTTCGGGAGGAGGAAATGCCATCTGAGTGACATTACTTCCTCACGCCAATAAGAAAGCAGCATGAGAGGTC
Organism: Phoca vitulina; assembly: GCF_004348235.1. NCBI lineage: Eukaryota > Metazoa > Chordata > Mammalia > Carnivora > Phocidae > Phoca > Phoca vitulina. The sequence goes on from NW_022589744.1 coordinate 4,853,143, forward strand.
CTAACTTGTCTTTGAGGTAAGAGAAACAGCATCAAATGCTGTCCCTAATTTAAGCACACACACATTATCTAATGGTTTTTATTGATCTCTAGTGGCTATTGCCTGCTCTTAAGATCTTTGAACATCAAACAAATAATAGGTAGTAAAACTAAATGTCATTGTTTGATGAAGTGTCCTAGTCTGTTAAATCAGGAAATGGTTAGGCTAAATGATTTTACTAGCAAGGAAACACCTGCCTCCTACAAATAACCTATCGCTTGTTTTCCAAACAGGCACCAAAGAGTGAAAGATGGTGCTGTTTACCTAAAGAAGTTCGAGGGACAGATGTTAAGCATGTATATTCTAAAATGAGCTAGAATTCCAATACCTGCTTATAATTTCTCTGATGTAACTGTGTAACAGACAAGATATAAAGTCTGCTGGAGTTCAAAACCATCAAAAATAGTATTCCAATGTTTTGCATTCACTTAAAATTCTTTTCATTAGGTTAAAATAATTTAAAATGTTCACAGCTTTACACATAATATATTGTGTAGTATTTTCCAACTACCACTGGCATGATTTTCTTTAAGAGGACAGTGTGCCTTGAGTCAAGTTTTAAACAATGAAATTGCACAGCGAAACGACTTACAGAAAGAAGCCATGCAGCCCAGTGCCCACATGTCTCCTGTGGGGAAGCCGAGTTGGAGATGGGGTGGGGTTAGCCAGGCTGTGGATGTGTGGGTGAGCAGCAGTTCACTGTTCCTTCCCATACCAGCTTGTCTGCCACCCTGTATCTGTGTTCTTGTGCAGAGCAGAATCTCTTTCTTATTGATACAAGTACTTCTTTCTTGATTACTTAAATTCTTGGGTTGCCAGGGAAAATATTCATAATATTTTACATATGTTTACATACATTTTACATACATTTACATACATTTAGTAAATGTTCAGTAATTGTGCTTATGTCTAGTTCAATCAATTATTTACAACAAACTCTCATGTTGGGGAATATATGCTCTATCTTTGATTCTCTGGTTTGTATTTTCATTATTTAAGTTACTAAAATTCACTTTTGGTATTAACCATATAGAGTAGGGAAAGGATTACAAGATCAGTCCAGATTATTCTCCACTGCCTTGCGTACATTAAAAAGCAAGGGTGGACAGTAGCATTATCTTTATCACCCCAACTATCTGGAATATAGGTAAAAACTAAAACTAAAATCCAAAAAGGCCCTTAACCACACAATACAAATATATTCAATTAAGGACAAATGGAAAAACAATTTTTGTGTTGGCCCAGGAATTGTGCTGGGTGCTGGGGATGTAGAAATAAAGGAGAAACAGCTTCTAGCTTTAAGGACCCCTCAGCTCAAAAGTCTGTGCATCGACACATGTATGTTTACCTCAGAGGGAAGTCTCTCCTTCTGCCCCTCAGATAGTCCCATTTCTGCCTTAGAAATGGTTCCAGTGCTTTTAGAGGCAATAAATCAGATCAAGGTGCTTGCGTTAGCACATTGACCAGCATCAGGAAGTCACGGCTGCAAACCTGACACAGGGTAAGATTGAAGAGAGAGTGATAAACAGCACTTTTATAAGAGCTCCGATTCTTAGCAATTCAGGGGCCATCTTCGGAAAGGGCAGCCAGTGCACCTAGGGGATTTACTGTATTGTGCCATCCCTGTGACTTCGGGTCTTGACAATGACCTTGAGTTTTCAAGAAAATGTTTAGGTATAGAGTATTTAATCTGAGAAGGTAATGATAATAATTTTTAACATTTATGGAACATTTATTATGTTCCTAATATTGTTCTAAGAGCTTTACATGGAATAATTTATTAACTCATCACAATTACTTATTTTCCATGGAGTAACTTATTAACCTATCACAACTTTTAAGATATAGTTACTGTTATTTCTGTTTTTTCAGGGGATGCAACTGAGGCACAGTGTTAAGTAAGTGGTAGAGGAGAAGGGTAGAAACCCATGGAGTTGACTCCAGAGCTCACACTCATAATCACTGTGTAATTTCAGATAGATTTTTCTCAAAGATGGGTAAATTTTTGAAGTTTTAACTTAAAGAGGTAAACCTCAGTTATGCTTTCTGAGGTTCTGAGAGTTCTGAGTCCCAGAGAAAAAGAAACAGGGGAAATCCCTGGTAGTGCCATGCATGGGAGGTACAGTGCCAATATGTAAAATATTATTGACTGATCGGTAATTCCACCAGTGGCTCCTTATGACTTCCCCTGGTGGCATGTGGCTTCGGAGTCCCGCACTAGTGAGCTGTGAGGTGTGGAAAGAAACCCCTCCTCAGTGGAGATCCCCAGTCCGCCATCCTGGGGGCTTCCTGGGACTTGGACTGGCGCTGCAGCCTGGAGGCGGAGGCCACACTAGCAGACACGTAATGGAAGCGAGATTGTGCCCCCTGCATTTTTGCTCAAGCACCAAATCCAAATGGATAATACGCCATTTACAAATGAGTTGGAGAACCGAGCCATAATGGGGTCTGTGGCAAAATAGTGCAGAGCAAAGGAGGGAAAGTGTTATACAGAAGACTCCAAGAAAGGAGTGTCTTCGAAAGGTATTACTCCAAAAGAAAGCATCAAAAGGAACTCATCAGTAAAGTACCAGAAGATACAATGTCTAGAAAAGAAGAGCAGACATCATAAGAAAGAAAAAGGTGGAGTGAAGGTGGAGGCAATTGTCATGGGAAGGATGTGAAGAACCTGAAAACACAACAGCAGCGCTGACATCTATGTGGGAGCTGGGGAAGGTAGAGCTGGTGCTGTGGAGCACCCCATCAGTGATCTGAAGGACAGATTGTTAACCTGCAGACTGCAAAGGACAGGCAAAGAATAGATACTAAAGCAGAAAACAGAAAACCAGTAGACAATGATCAATATTCCTAAAGGGAACTCAGAATCAATTAACATGAAGGAAAGGTAGCAGAGACCTTTCCTGAAGGTCTCTGTATACAGAATGAGGAGATTCACCCTATATCAGATAAAAACCAATAAAGAGGGGCGCCTGGGTGGCTCAGCCGTTTAGCGTCTGCCTTCGGCTCAGGTCATGATCCCAGGATGCTGGGATCGAGCCCCGCATCGGGCTCCCTGCTCAGTGGGAAGCCTGCTTCTCCCTCTCCCACTCCCCCTGCTTGTGTTCCCTCTCTCGCTGTCTCTCTCTGTCAAAAAATAAATAAAAATCTTTAAATTAAAAAAAAAAAAAAACCAGTAAAGAGATTCGACAACATTTGATCCTCAGTACAGAGAGTGATTTTCTAAGTATCCAAGCTGGGGCAAGAAGGGGCAAAGATCAGGTCAGTTTAGTCTCCTTGGTTGCAAATCTAAATGTCTTTTTTTTTTTTTAAAGATTTTATTTATTTATTTAATTGACAGAGAGAGGGAGAGAGACAGTGAGAGAGGGAACACAAGCAGGGGGAGTGGGAGAGGGAGAAGCAGGCTGTCCGCCAAGCAAGGAGCCCGATGTGGGGCTCGATCCCAGGACCCTGGGACCATGACCCAAGCCGAAGGCAGACGCTTAATGACTGAGCCACCCAGGCGCCCCATAATTTATTTATTTACTTATTTGAGAGAGAGAGAGAGTAAGTGAGAGAGAGCACAAGCAGGGGTAGAGGAAGTAGGAGAAGCAGACTCCTCGCTGAGCAGGGATAAATGTCTTAAGACAGTAGAGTGACATATGCTCTGTTGTTAGGCCAAAATGTTGTGACTCAGTAATCTCATACGTAATTTTTCCTTCATGTGCGAAGGCAACAGCTGACCTTCTTGGATGTGTAGAGCCTCAGAGATAGATCACCAAGATACTCTTTTTGAAAATAAAATTACTAGCTGATGTACTTTCATCCACCTAAGGATAAGCAAAACATCAAATCAAAACAAAAAAAAGACACTCAAGAATAAAAAAGAAGTAGTGCTGAATGCCACATTAACTAAAATAAAGTTGAATTTAAATGTTTATTGTGTGAATGATATAAAATAATGCAGATGTAAAAATTTCTTGAGAGTTAAAAAATGTGAAAACGGCTATCTGGATCAAATTAATCAGATTATTTAAAAGAAAAAATGGGTAGGAGAAGAGGCAAATGTGCTAAGCTGTTATTTAAAAAGATAGGACATGGAGGTTGGTTTTTCGCTTATTGACTATTAGAGAAGTATATGTTAAAAATAATTGTGAAGCAGTGCCTAGGTAGCTCAGTCAGTTGGGTGTCTGCCTTTGGTTCAGGTCATGCTCTCGGGGTCCTGGGATAGAGCCCTGCGTCGGGGCCCCTGCTCGGAGGGGAGTCTATCTTCCTCTCCTCCTGCCCCTCCCCCTGCTCATGATCTCTCTCTCTCTCTCAATTAAATTAATAAAAATTTAAAAAGAAACCAAAACCAAAACAAACAAACATATGTTTCCAAAATATCTGCATTGGGTCATCTCTGAGTTTAATTTTGGGCTTTAATTTCTTTGATTCTGTACATGAAAGAGACCAGATCAGTGTTGGGATGGTGCTTCTGTTGCTTTATTAATGTATCTACTCCAATTTAGCATGCCTACTCTGTGCCAAGCCTATAATACATACCAGGGATCCAATATAAGTAAGACAATAATTTCAGTATAGGACCTGGTAAAATTTTGGGCAGTTGACTTTTTTTTTTCCCATGTAAAGTAAAATAAATGTAGTGGCAAAAATTTGCAAGGCAGGTTAGTTGCTCTTTCTCTCTCTCTCTTTTTTTTTTTTTAATTTTATTTATTTGACAGCGAGATATAGCGAGAGAGGAAACACAAGCAGGGGGAGTGGGAGAGGGAGAAGCAGGGTTCCCGCGGAGCAGGGAGCCCGATGCGGGGCTCGATCCCAGAACCCTGGGATCATGACCTGAGCCGAAGGCAGATGCTTAACGACTGAGCCACCCAGGTGCCCCTGCTCTTTCTCTTTTTAATAAATAGGTATTTATGAGGTATTTTAATTTTACCATTTAAGATATGGGGGAGAGGGGTCCCCTGTCTTTATTTTCCCAAGCGCCTACACTTGCCACCACCCTGCATGTTCCTGTTTCCAGTTTTTTCTCACCTCTTGGTCTCACAGCAGCCAGTAGAAGCTTTTGATATTCTCATGGAATATGAGAATATGAACAAACTCATGGACGACTTTCCCTCTCCTCTCTCTCCTTTCAGTCTACAGACAGACAGTTGATCTTATGTATTTATCTTACTAAACCACCAGAGGAGAAAAACACAAGAGAATTATCAAAGGAAAAGGTCAAAGAGTATAAAGTTTTGAATTGGAGAGGTCTCCATCCAAACTAATATAAATAGCCAAGTATTTTGGGCGAGCGCTGAGTCAGTGTTTGAAAAGGTTTGTGAATGCGTGTGTGCGCATGTGTGTGTGTGTTGTTGGTTTTGTGCTGGTCGTTCCTCTCCTGCCCCCTGTACCCACCCGTGGTGCTGTCAGCCTCACCTGGGCTGCCAGGGGGTGTGCAGCGGTGTCCTCCCCTCAGTAAGTGACTTGCATTTTCTCACCCACCAGCATGGCTCCGGACCCTCCGTTGCCCCGTGTGTGGAAGCATGGCTGCCATTTTACTCCTCCCTTTCTGTCCAGCTGTACCAAAGTCTCCTTTCCCTGTAGATCCACATGGTGTCCATGTTGGGTATGCTTATCTGTATTTGCATGTGAAGAGCTTTCTGTGGAGAGAAAGTTTCGTTTGGCCCTCATTATTCATGCCACCATCCCACCGACTCAAAGGATGCTACTTTTAGGAAAGAGATCCTCATGGTGGGGGCACTGCCTCCTAAACTCAGTGAATGATTATACAAACCATTCCCAACAGTGGAAGAGAGGGCTATTTCATCAAAACCTGTGTATGTTTGGAGAATATAGACACCTGATTTTTTGTATTCTCCTGAATCTCGAGAGATTCCTTTCCTTTGGCTACTATGTAAGTTCAAAAAGATTGACAAGTGACTGCTCCTTTTGAATTTCTTACACATCAGTGTATTTTACAGGAACTCCATATACAGGCTGACTCAATTACTAACTTTGGCCAGAAAATTGGTATTGGAAGCATAGTATTGAAATAGTTATATGGTAAATGATTATGGTTAACCAAGTCTCTATCTTGAAATATCTAAATCTAATTTTATATTAAAAATAGATTTAAGATGACTATTTCATTGTTTGTATTTCTCCTCTGAATGCTTGTCTTCTGGTAACTTTTATGTGTCTTCATCACGGCAGATTAATGACCTGCAGAGTGAACTTGATAAAGAGAAAGAAGATGCTCAAAAGAAAATCCATAAATTTGAGGAAGCACTGAAGTGAGTAAAATTGTAATATATTTAATTAAAAAATACTCTTATTCTAGACTGTGAGCCACATTAAGCAACTAGAACTTAAACATCATATTTTTCTAAGAGCCTTGCTGTGGTTTAGTTTAAATTGGTTTTCCACCATGAATCTCTATTTTCTGAATTTTATTACCAGCCAGCATGTATTTTTTTTTCAAAAAGGAAAAATCAGTTCATCTGTTTTTAAGTGATAGGAATGTAAGAAAATAGAACTTAGTGGTTTTAGATGCTTTCTTCCTCTTAAATGAAAACAGATTAAAAAGAAAAAAACAAGATTTAGGTCTTAGAACATTTAGAAATTTCTCTGTAGATTTTTTTTTTTGGAGAAATTTGGGTAATGAAATGTTCCAGTTATATCTGAAAAGGGACTATTACACAGGCATTATTTGGATAAGATTTGTCTCATGATGTAACACTTAAATATATACATTAAAGCGTCAGATTTTATTTATCTTCTCCATTTATTTACTAGGTTGATTAGGCCCTATTTATCAGTAGGTTTTATCACTCAGTTTTTAGCTGAAAAACATTGATTTAGTCAATAAATATTGAGTTTCCACCATGTGTCAGGCAATGTGTAGTCTCTTCCCCGGAGGACCTTAGAATCGGTTGGAAAGATTTTCAAGAACTTTGGCAATTATATTACAGAGTGATAAGAAGAGGGTACTTGACCCAAAAAAGTGATTTAAGAAGGGAAGCTTACTTGAGTGCATTATATCTAGCTAACTCCCATCCCAGAGAATCAGCTAATTCGATTTTTCTTCCTTCCTCAAACCTTCAAACAAGAATAACTTACAGAAAGGCTAGAAATAACACCCAGAATCAAGCAAATTTAGTATCAGATTCTGCCTGGGCAGATTACATAATCATTTCCTCTCCCTCGGTTTGCTTGTTAAGAAAATGTATTAGCTGAGTTGTCATATAGAACATCTTAAAATAATTTATGTACTAGGACATCATGGATATCCATTTTTTATCTGCAGAAGGACTTATTGCTTATTTGTTCACATCACCACGTATGAATTAGATAAAGTCAGAGGAGAACTATAATATTCATTAAAGATTAAGTTGAATAATATTCATTAAAGATTAAGTTAAATAAATAAGTGTATTTTATACTCTAACTTGGATAGTGACAAAACTAGGGCCTTCTTGCTTCCTTCATGGAAGGGATGCCCTCCCTTTATTCTTCATTCATTTTTCCTCCTTAAAATGTTGATTAATAACTTTCTTCATCTACCCAATTTATCATACTTTTCATTTCTCTTTTGTTCTACTTTGTCTCTCTTCTTTTATAATTTCCTTATACTTTTTTCATTGGTTTGTTGATTTACATTTTTTAATCCCTAACAGAAGAGATAATCCCTTTAAATAACAGTACACCAACAAATAATTTGTTTAGTATTTAAGATGTCTATAGATTGTGTTATGATGCTAAAACAAGTAGAAGGTTTAGAAGATACAGCTCAAGACAGAAGGCTGTTCTTATGATTTTATATAGTCCACATTAGGCATTGGAAATACTACTCAGTTGTTGACAGTAAGTGCAATTGGGATTCAGAAAGATTTTTTCCGTGGGATATTGGGAGTTTATGTGTAAAACAGTGTGGTATCTTTTAATGTTCACTGAAACATTATGAAAGAACCCTAAGCATCCTTGGTTTTCTGTATATAACATTATCATTCACTGGGCCACATAACATTCTTAAAGGCTTTAAAGGTCTTTACCAAAATACCGAATTTTACTTGGGGTCAAAAGGCTATTTCAGGGGTTTACTAAAATTCCCCCATAGGCCTGTTTCTCCCATTCCCTGTGTAGGTGATGTTTTCATTTCAACTAAATGTCTGTATGATTCTAACACTATAGCACTGAGAGGAGCAGAGTAAGTTCTTGTGTGGCCTGAACTTCAGAGTAAACAGTACAAGCTGGCTACTGCCCCAAAGGAAAATAGTCTGGAGGGTGATTACTACTGCCTTTGAATCTAAGAATTGTGTTAGACCCATTTGGTCCAAAGACAATTCCATTTTTTCTGAAAAACAGCTATATGGTATGCCTTATTAACAAAACTTTTTTCCATAATAAATATATACAAAGTGGAAAATCTAGAATGTGGTGGCATTCATTCATGTAATCCTTCTTTCGTCCACTCATTAAGGGTTTATTCCTTCTGTGCATGTTGACTGTATGGTAGAGGACAGCAGAGAACAGGAATTCATACATAGGAATTCATATATGTGTGAACACATGATAAATATATTCAACTCAATCTTCAGTTAAGAGCTCAAGCTGATACCTGAGAAACTCTCGTTACTTAAGAGGGACCCTGATTTGAGGTCGGCATTCACTTTAAACTCTAACTCCTTAAAGCTCATTTGTCTATTGTTAATGTTTTTCAGAAATAAAATTAGTTTGATATTATTGTACTACTTACAGTTTTTATTCAACATATATCCCAAATATTTTTTGCTTCCTACTTTATTTTTATTCTAGCAAATAATTTTAATAACTTCCAATAACTGAAAGCTATCTGAAACTATGAATGGTACGAATTGTGTTCATTTTTTATTCTTCAAAGACAATTAAAATATGTGGGAAGCTTGGTAGACTAATGAATGGAAAATAACCGTATATAGCAAGATCATTTGGTATAACTCTTTGAAAGACTAACACTGAAAAAGTTTTTGTTTTTGTTTTTTTTAGAGAAGTTAAAATCTATGGACAATAAAGGTAGATAGTATATATTTGGTTTATTCCTTTTTCAATATTCATGTATTTAACAAATTTGATATCTAAGTTTTGGTGCTATAAAAATAAAAATATTGTTCTGAGATATTGTATACATTGTCTATTTTTTTAAGATTTTATTTATTTATTTTAGAGAGCGTACACACACACACACACACACACACACACACACACACACACACAAACACACACGAGTGGGGGAGGGGCAGAGGGAGAGGGAGAGAGAGACTCTCAAGCAGATTCTGCACTGAGCATGGAGCCTGACACAGGGATCAATCTCATGACCCTGAGATCATGACCTGAGCTGAAGCCAAGAGTTGGGCATGTAACCAATTGAACCACCCCGGCACCCCTGTATATTGTCTATTTTAAAGTATTTAATGAAACATTCCAAAGTCATCTTTTTGATTGATACCTTTCAAATTCCTCTTTTGCAATAAAATACAAAACTGCCTTGAAACATTTATTCTGATCCATTTTAACTTTTTTTGCATTGTCAAATTGTAAATGTTATAAATATTTCTACACACACACACACGCGCACACACACACGTATATATATTTCAATACTGACTAAAAACCAGAAAGCTTATTAGTACTGAAAATATATAGTCATAATTTCACTAGAACATATGATAATATTGGTCTTTAGATGATATGGTGATAAATCAGCCTATAGGAAGCAAGCATTTATTTAACTAAAACATATTGTTTTGGTCGTTGTCATATATGTATATATGTATATACATATGTATATATGACTGTGTGTGAATGTATACACCACAAATAAAAGTTTTACTGGGTTTTAAGAAAAAATACAGAAGGATAAAATGAACTCAAATCTGGGCCTTAACCTCTTAGCCCAGAGGCCCCTTGACATTACTAAAACAAATTAATCATGCATTTTTGTTAAAAGGAGATGTCTCATGAAAACTGAATATTCCTATATTCTTCTTTTTAATCATTGCCTTACATTTTTGTCATAGTTATTTTATAACCCTGAAACATGTTTACCTGACTTTTTGCAAATTTTTATAATATATAAAATGTAGCTATATAAGATACTTGAATATATAAATATTTAGAAATATATGTTGTTTGCTCTTGCTTAGAGTTTCCTGTAAATAAAAATACTATAATGAAAAATGAAACAATGGTTCATTGTACCCTTAGAATTTTTTAATAATCTTTTTTTAAAGCTAGTTAATAGAGTACTATGGTTTAAAATCTGAAAGTTAAAAAAAAAAAAAAAAAAGAGCACATAGGAAAAAGCTCCCCTTCCATATAAGCCTTCTAGCTATACATTTTCCCTTTTTGGGAAAGTGTATCCTTTCATAGGCAAGTATAAACATTTCTTCCCTATCTTTTCCCCTTACACTTTACATTTATCCTGGTCTTTCTTTTTTTGTTGTTTTTACTTATCAATATGAACTGGAGATTGTTTCATATAAGGACATAAAGAGCTTCCTCATTCTAATTTATGTATAGGATATAATTTATTTGACCAGTTCTCTAGTGATGAACACATGATGAAAATTCTTCCATTTGTCTTCTAGTGCATATATGGTTTGATTTTAACATTTAAATCTGTGATCCATTTGGAATGTATCCAGTGTAGGTTGTGAGGTATGGATCCGTTGTTTGTGTTGTCAGATGGTTTCTCAACTACTTCAAGATCATTTATTTTAATAATCTCGCCTTTCCCTCTTTTGAGTTCTGCTACAGGGCCATCGCAGGACGTGTTTCTAGACTTTCTGTTCCACTCCAGAGATCTGGATATGCTCGCACCAGTCTCAGACTCTTTTAATTACGGCAGTTTAAAAATAATATTTAATCTCTAGTAGGACCTCTTATGCTGCCACAGTGGTCTTTTTAAAAATCTTTTTTTTCTTTTTATAAAATTTTTCCACTTGAGCTTTACAACTAGCTGTCTAGTTAAAAAAAACATTAGTCTTTTTGTTAATGTTATTGAACATGTATAGTTCAACAAAGGAAGAATTGACATCTTTTAGTGTTAAGTCTTTTTATGCAAGAACATGAGATGCCTTTCCATTTGTTAAGCTCTTCTTTTATGCCATTCTACAGCTCTACCTTTTTTTGAAACAGACATTATTCACAAGAAATTTGTGTTACTTAAATATCACAAGTTGGTTCTTTTGTATTAAGCATGTGTGCTAGTATTTATTAGGGTATGTGATGTGAGAACTGAAATACGTAGGAAGTTGTACATTCTAGGTTTGACGTTTCATACAGAATTTGAGGTACGGATTTTAAAATCTCTGGACACACCGTGTACTTTATATGAAGAATGCAAAACTCTTTAGGGCATCACTTGCTTTGTGTATACATTCAATGCCTTATATGTGATTTTAATCAAATTAGTTTATGAATTCCTCCCAACATTTATTTTCTTCTAGGATTTTTGTTGGTACTGAGCACACAGTGCGGGACAGAGTAGGCAAGGGCTCGGCTGTGGCCACTGTGCACAGGTGTGCAGGCTTTGTATTGCATGATACACTATTTGTCAGTATAATAGTGTGGTAACTACGTATTAGTGCCCACAATACGGAGGGCACTGTCCACACAGACCACAGTGTGATGTTCTGGAAGTTAGATGTGTTTTTCCTGCTTTCGTCGATAACATCAGATATTGTTCATTTCATTTTATTAACTTAGTATAAAATAGTTATTTTGCCTTCCATTAAACTATTGTTGGGATCACTGCACTGTTTGTAAAAGTAGATATTTTGTATTGAAGGGTAAAAGATGAAGTGTTTCAGACACAACTTCAAGAGTTCAGGTTGGTAATTTATAGGAAGTCCAGAATCAGTCTGCTTAACCTCCTATGCCCATGATGTCTTTTCAAAGCTCAGTTGCCTGAGTACCTCCTAAGTGTCTTTACTGCTGTCAGCTTTCCTTGACTGGTTTCCATCAACTCAGATGTTCAGACTATGTCATGTTCATTCTCTGTGTTATGTTTTTCTCTATTCATGTGTGCAGAATGGAAGTCAGTGTTGTTTTCTTCTGGAGGCCAGTCAAATAGGATGTCTCTAAAGCTACCCAACTTTTCCTTTTGGAGAAAAAACAATCTTAGGGATTTAAATACAGAGTATTATTTATCATGGAATTTCTAGATCTCTGTAGGATGCTACTGAGTTTTGTAGTGCTGATTCTAGACTGCACTATGGATTTGCAATGCTTTCAGGATTATATCATTATGGATGATTATAAGAAAAATAAATAATAGTAACTTCTAGTAGAGTTTATTTCAGCAAGTAAATAGTTCATGTATTTATAATAATAGTATATAATGGATTTATAATACATAGAGGGAACTTAGTATAAGACAAGTAAAATATTTTTAAAACAGACTGAAATGACTTTTATAGTATAAACAAATATTAACATAAAATTAAAATATAAAATAAACATGTAGAGGATGGGGGATATTATTGTACCAGAAATAAAATTATTTCTATATTTAAATTCTAAATTTGCCCTGGCCTGAACTCTTTCACGTGGTTTTGGGAAGCATTAGTGTAGGTTAAGGGCATGGACTCTGGACCCAGTTGTCACAGATCCAAATTCCTGCTCAAATTACTAGCTGTTGTGTGACCTTGGGTATGGTGCTTAACTTCTATGTGATGCCGTCTTTACATCTGTAAAACGAGGATAGTAATAAGATCTTCCTCCTAAAATTGCTGAGAGGCTTGGACGCGTTAATATAAGCATTTAGAACAGTGTCTGTTACATATGTATATGAGCTCTCAGTATTTTGTTCCTCATTGCCTTATCAGAGGGTGCAAACAAGTTCTTCAGAAGAAGTATTCTTTCCCTGGTATCATTTTTTTTTAACAAATAGCTTTATTGAGGTATAATTATCACACCATAAAATTTACTCGTTTTTAAGCGTACAGTTCAGTGCTTTTTAGTAAATTTACAGAGTTGTGTCACCATCACCATGGTTCAATTTTAGAACATTTCCATCAGCCCAAAAGATCCCTCATGGCACCCGATTTTAGAAGGAAATGATCATAATTGATTTTTTCTGACTGAAAGGTATAAGTAATAAGAGACAAGATTTTTGACAGTTACTTTGTGGTCAATGCTAACTGACCACTTCTTATTTTGACCCTCAGTAAAAGTTGAAGTCCTCATATTGAGATTTACTTCAGCATTTTGTGGAGATCTAAGCTAATGTAGCCCTAGTATGTTGCTTCCGGGTTATTTAACTTTCTGATGTTTTATTAACTTTGATACAAGGATGAATTTAGAAAGTAGATTCTGTGTGTGGCATGTACGCATGTGTGTGCATGCATGCGCATGTAAATGCACTGAAAGGGGCCTGGAAATATATATATGCTAACGTGTTTGGCGCTAGAGTAGGGGTCATGTTCATGTTTTCCTCTCTGTATTTGTATCTAGTTTGAATCGTTTCCAACAAGAATAGTATATGTTATGTTCGTAGCTTAATAGCAAAAGACAAAAGAAACCAATACAGATTTTAGAAGGAAGAATTGTGCAGTATTAATAATGGTGACCTCTGCTTGGTGAGCATATGGGACTTAAAAAGAATTTCTCTGTATTTTACATGTTCTAAAATACATGTGTCCAGCAGTTCCTCAGAGACCCTTTCAACTTGTCCTAAATCTCTTAGCCAGCATGGGCTAGAGCAGGCAATAAACCCAGATAATCTGTGGAAATATCTGAAGTCTAATTATTTTGGGTTTTGATTGGAAAAAAACCCTTTCATGTATTTCATATAATAAAAGCATAGGTGATATGGTTGACATTACATTTTTTTTTATAGGTGAAAATTTTTGTCACCTAGAATGAAGGGATACCCTGCTACAGATTTTAAGAAAGGCTATTAGGAAGCCTATGGAATATAGAATAGGAAATACAGCTTTCTAATAAATGTACAATTAGGATATTCTTTTTTTTTTTTTTAAGATTTTATTTATTTATTTGACAGAGAGAGACACAGTGAGAGAGGGAACACGAGCAGGGGGAGTGGGAGAGGGAGAAGCAGGCTTCCCGTGGAGCAGGGAGCCCGATGCGGGGCTCGATCCTAGGACCCTGGGACCACGACCTGAGCTGAAGGCAGACAGAAGGCAGACGCTTAAACGACTGAACCACCCAGGCGTCCCTAATTAGGATATTCTTAATGAAAGGAAAAGGTATTCACCGTGGGAGATTATAGTACATGCTTTAAGTTTTCTTATGGGAATTCCTATATAATATATAGATTCATTTTCCACTTTTAATTTATGAATCTTATTTTGTAAACTTGAACCTGATTGTAGTACCCATATTTTGATTCCTAATGTCAGACAAATTACATGCACTGGTTATTAATCCCAAGAGTAAAGCACCATGCACTGGTTACGGATCCCTGGGGAGGACTCCAACTACATGGAGGGTAACAAAGATCATCACAATGCCAGCCACCAGGAATAGAAGTCAAACATTTCTGCCTTCTGCATCTTAGTACTGGAGTCATCAAGAACACAGCACAATCAAGCATTGACTGGAACAACGCTTTACTTACATAGAGAAGAGACAGAGCAAGATTAGCTTCAGTAGTGGGCTCAGTCCCCCATGGGCAATGGCTCTCTCCTGATGGCTGTCACAAGGCATTTTGCCTGCCTCTCCTAACCTGCAGTAGAAAGACTGTCCTCTCTCTGTGGAGGACAGATCTAACAGTGAGGTTGGCCAGGTGCCAGATGATGCACACACTTCAAGCAAAGGCAAAAGAGCATTCTTTGACCTGAAACAGGGATAAAAACTCCCACCCAAGGTGATAAGCCCAGCACAGGCTTGGTGGGCTCTTTATCTGTTGAGAAGTGTTCCAAGCCCCAGGCTCGTTCTTATGTGGCTGAGTGGGGGTCAAAAGACTGCATGTATGAGACTGCCTTTCCTAACCCCTAAAAATCCTAATATTTCAAGGAAGGTGAATCTCATGCCTGACCTGTACTTTAGGGAGATTATCCTGGCAGGGGTGAGAATATCAAATGTATGAGTAATAAGAAATTGGAAGCAGGAACCTAAGGAAGATGAGAAAACAGTAACAGTCCATGTGAAATGCACAGACTCTGAAGATGGTGAGCCTGTGATTGAGTATAAAGGCAGCCCCCAGGAAACGCAGCTTCTCTGGAACTCTTAAGTCTCATCTAGGCACCTTTTTAAAAATTCAGAGTCAGAGTGAACTTTCACAGATAAACTCCAAGAGATACACTGACGCAAAAGCTCCCCTGCTTTATATTTTTACTCCATGTAGGAGTAGCATAGATTGTTGAGTAAATGGAAACATGAAGAAAAAGGACGCGTTTGAAAATACTGTCTCATGATCTCAGGAGATACAAATTTAAAGATGTTTAACTTTTATTATTAAAATTTGTTGCCAGCTTTATTGAGGTATAATTGATGTAGCACATTGATTAAGCTTAAGGCATACAGTGTGTTGATTTGATACACTTCTATATTGTGTAGTGATGACCACTATAGCCTTAGCTAACACCTCCATCAGCTTACAAAATTACCATTTCTCTTCTGTGGTGAGAACAATTAAGATCTGCTCTCTTAGCAACTTTCAAGGGCATAATACAGTATTGTTAACTATAATCACCGTGCTGTACATTAGATCCCAAGAGCTTATTCAACTAATAACTGGAAGTTTATACCCTTTAACAAACATCTCCCCCTTATCCCTTCCCTCCCAGCCCCTGGTGTTCACCATTTTACTCTTTTTCTGTGAGTTGGGCTTTTTTAAATATTCCACATATAGGGGATATCATACAGTATTTGTCTTTCTCAGTCTGACTTATTTCACTTAGCGAAATGCCCTCAAGGTCAATCCATATTGTTGCAAATGACAGGATTTCCTTCTTTTTATGGCTGAGTAATATTCACTGTGTGTATATGTATGTATGTATACACGTGTCACAACTTCTTTATCCATTCATCTGTCAATGGACACTTGGGTTGTTTCTGTGCCTTGGCCTATTATAAATAATGCTGCTATGAGCATGGGGGTAGAGATGTGTTTTTGAGTTGGTGTTTTCATTTCCTTTGTGTGTATTCCCAGATGTAGTATTGCTGGAGCATATGGTGATTCTGTTTTTAATTTTTTGAGGGTCCACCATCCCATTTTCCATAATTCAGCCATTATTCCTTTTTTCCTTTTTTTTTTTTTTTTTTAAAGATTTTATTTATTTATTTGAGACAGAGAGAATGAGAGAGAGCGAGCACATGAGAGGGGAGAGGGTCAGAGGGAGAAGCAGGCTCCTTGCTGAGCAGGGAGCCCGATGCGGGACTCGATCCAGGGACTCCAGGATCATGACCTGAGCCGAAGGCAGTCGCTTAACCAACTGAGCCACCCAGGCGCCCCCTTTTTTCCTTTTTTTAAATTTTATTTTATTATGTTATGTTAGTCACCATACAATACATCATTAGTTTTTTTTTATTGTGTTATGTTAATCACCATACATTACATCGTTAGTTTTTGATGTAGTGTTCCATGATTCATTGTTTGCGTATAATACCCAGTGCTCCATTCAGTACGTGCCCTCTTTAATACCCATCACCAGGCTAACTCATCCCCCCACCCCCCTCCCCTCTAGAACCCTCAGTTTGTTTCTCAGAGTCCATAGTCTCTCATGGTTCGTCTCCCCCTCCTATTCCCCCCCTTCATTTTTCCCTTCCTGCTATCTTCTTCTTCTTCTTTTTTTATTTTTTATTTTTTATTTTATTTTATTTTATTTTTTTAAATGTTTTATTTATTTGACAGAGAGAAAGACAGCCAGAGAGGGAACACAAGCAGGGGAGGTGGGAGAGGGAGAAGCAGGCTTCCTGCGGAGCAGGGAGCCCGATGCGGGGCTCGATCCCAGGACCCTGGGATCATGACCTGAGCCGAAGGCAGACGCTTAATGACTGAGCCACCCAGGCGCCCCTTCTTCTTCTTTTTTTAACATATAATGTATTATTTGTTTCAGAGGTACAGGTCTGTGATTCAACAGTCTTACACAATTCACAGCACTCACCATAGCACATACCCTCCCCAATGTCCATCACCCAGCCACCCCATCCCTCCCACCCCCCACCACTCCAGCAACCTCAGTTTGTTTCCTGAGATTAAGAATTCCTCATATCAGTGAGATCATATGATACATGTCTTTCTCTGATTGACTGATTTTGCGCAGCATAATACCCTCCAGTTCCATCCAAGTCATTGCAAATGGCAAGATTTCATTCCTTTTGATGGCTGCATAATATTCCATTGTATATATATACCACATCTTCTTTATCCATTCATCTGTCGATGGACATCTTGGCTCTTTCCATAGTATGGCTATTGTGGACATTGCTGCTATAAACATCGGGGTGCACGTACCCCTTCGGATCCCTACATTTGTATCTTTGGGGTAAATACCCAGTAGTACAATTGCTTGGTTGTAGCGTAGCTCTATTTTCAACTTTTTGAGGAACCTCCATACTGTTTTCCAGAGTGGCTGCACCAGCTTGCATTCCCACCAACAGTGTAGGAGGGTTCCCCTTTCTCCGCATCCCTGCCAACATCTGTCGTTTCCTGACTTGTTAATTTTAGCCATTCTGACTGGTGTGAGGTGGTATCTCACTGAGGTTTTGATTTGGATTTCCCTGATGCCAAGCGATGTTGAGCACTTTTTCATGTGTCTGTTGGCCATTTGGATGTCTTCTTTGGAAAAATGTCTGTTCATGTCTTCTGCCCATTTCTTGATTGGATCATTTGTTCTTTGGGTGTTGAGTTTGTTAAGTTCTTTATAGATTTTGGATACTAGCCCTTTATCTGATATGTCATTTGCAAATATCTTCTCGACATTAATAATTTCGTGTTTGCAAATTCATTCTGTCGGTTGTCTTTTGGTTTTGTTGACTGTTTCTTTTGCTGTGCAAAAGCTTTTTATCTTGATTAAGTCCCAATAGTTCATTTTTGCCCTTGCTTCCCTTGCCTTTGGCAATGTTTCTAGGAAGAAGTTGCTGTGGCTGAGGTCGAAGAGGTTGCTGCCTGTGTTCTCCTCAAGGATTCTGATGGACTCCTGTCTCATATTTAGGTCTTTCAACCATTTGGAGTCTATTTTTCTGTGTGGTGTAAGGAAATGGTCCAGTTTCATTCTTCTGCATGTGGCTGTCCAATTTTCCCAACACATTTGTTGAAGAGACTGTCTTTTGTCCATTGGACATTCTTTCCTGCTTTGTGGAAGGTTAGTTGACTATAGAGTTGAGGGTCCATTTCTGGGCTCTCTATTCTGTTCCACTGATCTGTGTGTCTGTTTTTGTGCCAGTACCATACTGTCTTGATGATGACAGCTTTGTAATAGAGCTGGAAGTCCGGAATTGTGATGCCGCCAGCTTTGCTTTTCTTTTTCAACATTCCTCTGGCTATGAGGGGTCTTTTCTGGTTCCATACAAATTTTAGGATTATTTGTTCCATTTCTTTGAAAAAAGTGGATGGTATTTTGATAGGGATTGCATTGAATGTGTAGATTGCTCTAGGTAGTATTAACATCTTCACAATATTTGTTCTTCCAATCCATGAGCATGGAACGTTTTTCCATTTCTTTGTGTCTTCCTCAATTTCTTTCATGAGTATTTTATAGTTTTCTGAGTACAGATCCTTTGCCTCTTTGGTTAGATTTATTCCTAGGTATCTTATGGTTTTGGGTGCAATTGTAAATGGGATCGACTCCTTCATTTCTCTTTCTTCTGTCTTGTTGTTGGTGTATAGGAATGCCACTGATTTCTGTGCATTGATTTTATATCCTGCCACTTTACTGAATTCCTGTATGAGTTCTAGCAGTTTTGGGGTGGAGTGTTTTGGGTTTTCCACATAAAGTATCATATCATCTGCAAAGAGTGAGAGTTTGACTTCTTCTTTGCCGATTTGAATGACTTTGATTTCTTTCTGTTGTCTGATTGCTGTGGCTAGGACTTCTAATACTATGTTGAATAGCAGTGGTGATAGTGGACATCCCTGCCGTGTTCCTGACCTTAGGGGGAAAGCTGTCAGTTTTTCCCCATTGAGAATGATATTTGCTGTAGGTTTTTCATAGATGGCTTTTATGATAGTAAGGTATGTACCCTCTATCCCTATACTCTGAAGAGTTTTGATCAAGAAAGGATGCTGTACTTTGTCAAATGCTTTTTCTGCATCTATTGAGAGGATCATATGGTTCTTGTTCTTTCTTTTATTAATGTATTGTATCACATTGATTGATTTGTGGATGTTGAACCAACCTTGCAGCCCAGGGATAAATCCGACTTGGTCGTGGTGAATAATCCTTTTAATGTACTGTTGGATCCTATTGGCTAGTATTTTGGTGAGAATTTTTGCATCCAT
>NW_022589744.1:4872599-4920046 GCF_004348235.1 Phoca vitulina
GACTTTCCTCTTGTGATTGAGTTCTAGTTTCAAAGCATTGTGGTCTGAAAATAGGCGGGGAATGGTCCCAATCTTTTGGTACCAGTTGAGACCTGATTTGTGACCTAGGATGTGATCTATTCTGGAGAATGTTCCATTGGCACTAGAGAAGAATATGTATTCCGTTGCTTTGGGATGGATTGTTCTGAATATATTTGTGAAGTCCATTTGGTCCAGTGTGTCATTTAAAGTCTTTATTTCTTTGTTGATCTTTTGCTTAGATGATCTGTCCATTTCAGTGGGGGGGGTGTTAAAGTCCCCCACTATTATTGTATTGTTGTTGATGTGTTTCTTTGCTTTTGTTATTAATTGGCTTATATAATTGGCTGCTCCCATGTTAGGGGCATAGATATTTACAATTGTTAGATCTTCTTGTTGGATAGACCCTTTAAGTAGGATATAGTGTCCTTCCTCATCTCTTATTATAGTCTTTAGTTAAAATCTAATTTGTCTGTTACAAGGATTGCCACCCCAGCTTTCTTTTGGTGTCCATTAGCATGGTAAATGGTTTTTCACTCCCTCACTTTCAATCTGGGGGTGTCTTTGGGTCTAAAATGAGTCTCTTGCAAATAGCATATCGATGGGTCTTGTTTTTTAATCCAATCTGAAAGCCTGTGTCTTTTGATTGGGGCATTTAGCCTATTTACATTCAGGGTAACTATTGAAAGATAGGAATTTAGTGCCATTGTATTGCCTGTAAGGTGACTGTTACTGTATATTGTCTGTGTTCCTTTCTGGTGTATGTTACTTTTAGGCTCTCTCTTTGCTTAGAGGACCCCTTTCAACATTTCTTGTAGGGCTGGTTTCGTGTTTGCAAATTCCTTTAGTTTTTGTTTGTCCTGGAAGCTTTTTATCTCTCCTCCAATTTTCAATGACAGCCTAGCTGGATATAGTATTCTTGGCTGCATATTTTTCTCGTTTAGTGCTCTGAATATATCCTGCCAGTCCTTTCTGGCCTGCCAGGTCTCTGTGGATAGGTCTGTTGCCAATCTGATGTTTCTACTTGTAGGTTCCATATCTCTTCTCCCGAGCTGCTTTCAGGATTTTCTCTTTGTCTCTGAGACTCGTAAGTTTTACCATTAGATGTCGGGGTGTTGACCTATTTTTATTGATTTTGATGCCTGTTTCCTTTCCCAAATTAGGGAAGTTCTCTGCTATAATTTGCTCCAATATACCTTCTGCCCCTCTCTCTCTTTCTTCTTCTTCTGGGATCCCAATTATTCTAAATTGTTTTGTCTTATGGTATCACTTATCTCTCGAATTCTGCCCTCGTGATCCAGTAGTTGTTTCTCTCTCTTTTTCTCAGCTTCTTTATTTTTCATCATTTGGTCTTCTATATCACTAATTCTCTCTTCTGCCTCATTTATCCTAACAGAGTCTCCATTTTTTATTGCACCTCATTAATAGCCTTTTTGTTTTTTGTTTTAATTTATTGTTATGTTAATCACCATACATTACATCTTTAGTTTTTGATGTAGTGTTCCATGATTCATTGTTTGCGTATAACACCCAGTGCTCCATGCAGAACGTGCCCTCTTTAATACCCATCACCAGGCTTACCCATCCTCCCACCCCCCTCCCCTCTAGAGCCCTCAGTTTGTTTTTCAGAGCCCTTTGTCTCTCATGGTTCGTCTCCCCCTCCGATTTCCCCCCCTTCATTCTTCCCCTCCTGCTATCTTCTTTTTTTTTTCTTAACATATATTGCATTATTTGTTTCAGAGGTACAGATCTGTGATTCAACAGTCTTGCTCAATTCACAGCGCTCACCATAGCACATACCCTCCCCAGTGTCTATCACCTAGCCACCCCATCCCTCCCACCCCACGCCCCACCCAGCAACCCTCAGTTTGTTTCCTGAGATTAAGATCCTCATATCAGTGAGGTCATATGATACATGTCTTTCTCTGATTGACTTATTTTCCTCAGCAGAACACCCTCCAGTTCCATCCACGTCGTTGCAAATGGCAAGATCTCATTCCTTTTGATGGCTGCATAATATTCCATTGTATATATATACCACATCTTCTTTATCCATTCATCTGTCGATGGACATCTTGGCTCTTTCCACAGTTTGGCTATTGTGGACATTGCTGATTAATAGCCTTTTTGATTTCGACTTGGTTAGATTTTAGTTCTTTTATTTCTCCAGAAAGGGTTTCTCTAATATCTTCCATGCTTTTTTCAAGCCCAGCTAGTATCTTTAAAATCATCATTCTGAACTCTAGTTCCGACATCTTACTAATGTCCGTATTGATTAAGTCCCTGGCCGTCAGTACTGCCTCTTGTTCTTTTTTTTGAGGTGATTTTTTCCATCTTGTCATTTTGTCCAGAGGAGAATAGATGAATGAGAGAACAAAATGCTAACAGGGTAACAACAACCCCAGAAAAATATACACTAAACAAATCAGAAGAGACCTTCCAGAAAGTGGTCACTTTTCTGTTCAGAGAGTTGCTGCTATTTTTTTCTTCGATCTCCTGTTGAGTTCGTAGTTGTTCAGAATGGCTTGATCCCTGTCTAGCTGAATTCCTGGGACCAGACGAAATTTAGGTTGCCTACTCCTCTGCCATCTTGCTCCTCCCCCTCATCCTAGCCATTATTTCTTTAAATAAACTTCCTACTCTCTTCTCCCTGTCTTCTTCTGAAACTCCAGTAATTCACAAATTGGTTCTTTCGACGGTATCCCATAGTACATGTAGGCTTTATTCATCCTTTTTCATTGTTTTTTTTTTTCCTGCTCTGACTGGGTAATTTCAAAGTTCCTGTCTTCTGGTCTTCTGTCTCATAGGTTTTTTCATCCTGATCCATATTGCTCTGGATGCTGTTGGTTCTTTTTCATGACCACCCTCTATTGCATTCTTCATTTCATTCATTGTATTCTTCAAGTCCAGAATTTCTATTTGGTTCTTTTTTTTAGTAATTTCTGTTTCTTTGTTAAACTTCTTATTTTGTTCATGTACTATTTTCTTGATGGCACTGAATTGTCTTTCTGTATTTCTGAGTTTGCTTAAAAAATACATATTTTGTATTCTTTATCATGTACATCACAGATCTCCATGTCTTTGGGGTCAGTTACTAGATTATTATGATCCTTTGGTGCTGTCATGTTTCCTTGATTTTTCACGTTCCTTGAAGTTTTGCATTGCCATCCTCATGTTTGATGTAGCAGTCACCTGCCAAGGGTCTTTACTAATTGCCTTCAGGAGAGAAATAACTTCCTTCAGCCCTGCGAGTTATTCTGAGGCATTCTCAGACTTTCTAGAGTACACCTGCTCCATGCTTCTTCCTCCCTCTTGTGGCAGAATTCTTAAGCTTGTATGCCTTTTCTTGATCCTGCAAGATATCTGGCCAAGTGCCCATAGACTCTGCTGTTTTTACAAAAATGGCACTAAAACTCAAGTTTGTGGTCTCTTCCTGGCCCTCAGATTTAGGCTGGCTTTTTATGCATTCTCACTAGCCATTTGCTAAAACTTGCTCTGGCTGCTGCCACTGGAAGCTCGTATAGGAGCTGGCCGCAGGGTGTGGGTGTGTGTGGGTAAGGTGCACAGAGTGCTGTGGGTGCTATGGGCCTGTTGAGGGATCTGTGGGTAGGGCCTTCCAGTGGCTCATGGGCATGCTTCTTGATGGGGTCTGTGATGCAGTGAATAGGATCTGAGTCCTGTTAATGCCCCCTGAGAGTCCCGTCTGCCATTCTCCCAGCCTCTTCCCACCCCATATTCACATAGCTCATCCTCCAATACTCTGGATGGAGTTGGACAGAAATGAGCTTCTCTTGCTCAACCTTTAGGTTTGTGAGACCATACTGTTACACAGCATTGTAGTTTATTCTCATTTGTTGAATAATATTTCAAAGTGAACATACCACAGTGTATTTATCCATTTTCTTGTCAGTTTTGAGCTTGAGGATGTTATTAATAGTGCTGCAATGAACATTCCTATTATGTTTCTTTTGGTAGACACATATGCACTTTTATGTTAGGTATATACCTTCATCCAAATTTTTATATTGTGCCAAGCTAAAAACAGATATGGAGAGGATAGGCTTTATCAAAGGATAAAGGCGTTATCAAACATATATGGAGAGGATAGGCATTGTCAAAGAACCAAGTGAATTTAGTGGGGATTCAGGTTGGTTGGGAACCAAAGGGAAGACATTATTGGAGGCCTTCTCTCACTTTTACTACACTCTAGTGCAGTTTTGAACCTCTTATTCTGAGAACACTGTCATTATATAAATCAACTTTGTTTGTTTTGGAGGATCAAAGACACAAATGATCTGATTCATGGATCTGCTAGTTGGTGAATGGGTGATGATAAGCTAATTGAGCGAGTATTACGAGTAAGGAAAAAATATGACAATTTCTTAAGGACTTATTTTATATTACTGATTTTTAAAATATTCTGGCCTCCAGTGAAGATTTCTGTTGTCAATAACTGTTTTTTTTTTTTAAATATATAATCATATTTTCAGGTACCACTGTACCTGAAATACAATTTCATTTGCACATACAATTATTAGAAAAAAATTCTTGATGTTTTCTACAGTAATTCAGAATGTTCTTGAATTACATATATTTTTTTGCTTTGAAGCCAACTCTCAATGTTAGTGATAGTAAATGTTTACCATTTGGTTTATTGAAAGTCATTCTATAAAATTATTTATATAAAAATGAGTAGCACTTCTTCTTTTGCCGACCTTATAGTTTTGTTTAAAATGAGAAAATTTATGAAATATTTTTGGGGTGTTATTTTTCCAACACATTTTAGAAAACACAATCTTTTCTTGCTTAATATACACAATATTTATAATCTCCCATTACAGTGGAAAACAGATTATTTACCCCTAAAGTTATATTTTTAAAGAAGTTATATTTTTAAACATGAGTGGAAAAGCTTTCCTGTAAGGTTCTTGTAAATCTCCTTCATTTATATTTTGATTTTTTGTTGTTATAAATCAACATTTATAATATTAGTAGGAATGGGGATTAATCTTCAAATAGGAATGCCTTAGAGTATAGATAATAAAACTGCAATGTTATAATTATGGTGTTTTTGTAGTTTTATTTGCTAGAAACTAATCTTAAAAGAAGACAAATGGAATGCTAAATAATCTTGTGATTATTCAAAGAGGGAGTGGACTACATTTTGATTACATTTTTTAATGGAACATTGCTTATTGTAAAAATCTGGGTGAAGTTCCATTAAAAGCAGATAACCTTCCCGTTTACCCAGGAGCTTGAATTTTGAATTTTGGTAGAGAGGGGGAGCTAGGTTCAATCAGTCTTCTGCAGGAGTTTTAAAGTATAGCTGAATCGTATAATTCTAAATTCAGTTTTATATATTGCCAAAGTGAGGGATTGTGGCTTGGTCATTTTGTTTGTAAGGTTGGTAAAAAAAATAACTCAAGGAATTACTAGTGATACATACTTTAAAATGGGAAAAAAAGTGAATTAAGGAGGGATATAGGAAGAAGCTAAAGATTTCTGTGCCTAATAAGTGAATGAAAACATCTTTACCTTGATAAGAAAATTTATTCTGTTTAGAAAACAAATTTGTACCTTTAGAACGTTTTCTTGGAAGATTAATTATAAAAACTGTTCCACTACAATATAAAGTAACCTGTAACTTATGATACTTAATAAGGAAGATGTGGTGTTAGCTTTAACCAAGAATATTTAAGTTTAAAGACGAATTCAGTTTGCAAATTGTCAGTGTATTTTTTATTACTATTATTACTGAATTAAGAGAAGATACAATTCATGATGTATTATTCAATGAAAATATGTCAGACTTTTATATCTGCCTATAATGTTACCTCTAACAACCTAGATATTGTGTAGAGTGAGGAGCAAGAAGATTGATGCCTATGAAAACATTGTAGATTTTATGCAACTGTAATTAGATTAATTATAACAAGGTAGGGTTAAATGTAACCAGAAATTGGTAAATTATATTATAGTTGAATTGTTTAAAAAATTTATTATTTGTCATTGCCACTTTTGTTCTAGGCTAATCCAGGAGAGAAATACTTTTTTTCTACCACTGTAATAGAGAGCTTATGTTAAAATGAACCTACGCAGGGTCCTTGGAGTGTGAACTCTGGATACTGACATTATCCAACGAGAAAACTTTTAAAAGTATCTATTCTTTAGCTTTGTTTTTATTATAAAACTAGTATATATTTACTGTAGAAAATTGGAAAATGACAGAAGAGCACAAATAAGAAAATCAAAATAGCTTATGATCACATTAAATATAGCTACTTACTGTTATGCCATTTTAATTACTCTGAAAACATAAAATCTTGAGCTCTCATGCAGTGATAATATCCCCTCCCACACTCTATTCTTTTTTTCTTTTTCCCACACTCTTTATCTCTAAAATTGTCTTAGCCATTCTTATTTGCTCTTCTATTTCAATTTCAGAATCAGGTTTTACTAAAATTCTGTTGATATTTTATTATATTTGCATTGCTTTTATAGATTAAGTAGAATTAAAAATTTTACTAGATTGGTTTATTCTTGCATAAATAGTATATTTCTCCATTAGTCTCTTTTAATAGCTTTTAAGATTTATTTATTTATTTGAGAGAGAGAGCACATGAGTGGGGGGAGGGAGGAGAGGCGGGGGGGAGGGGAGAGAGAGAGAGAGAGTCCTTAGGGAGACTCCCCACTGAGCATGGAGCCCAACACAGGGCTCGATCCTAGGACCCTGAGATCATGACCTGAGCCAAAACCAAGAGTCAGAGGCCTAACTGACTGAGCCACCCATGTGCCTCTATTTTAATGGCTTTAAATGTTTATGATTTTCTCCACATATATCTTACATATTTTTGTTAAATTTATTCTTACATATAGTTTATGCTACCATTTTGTATTTTGTCTTTTTTTAAATTATATTTTTAATTGAAGGATCCAGCTGATGGAAATACTTTTTTTTTTCTTCTTTTTAGAGAGAGTGAGCATGTGTGTTGTGGGGGGGTGAAGCAGAGAGAGAGAGAGCGAGAGAGCGAATCTCAAGCAGGCTCCACGCTCAGTGCATAGCCTGCCACAGGGCTCAATCTCATGACACTGAGATCATGACCTGAGCTGAAATCAAGAGTTGGAGGCTCAAATGACTGAGACATCCAGGTGCCCCTTGAAATACATTTTTTAAAATTACTGAACAACTGCATCTAGCAACTTTGCTGAATGTATTTTCAAAATTGGCTATAAAGTCTCTTGGAATTGCTGTGTGGATAATGGCAAATAATCAGTAAATAATTTCTTTTTTCTTTCTTTTTCAATTTTTATGCTTTTTCTATCACCACTCTCACCTTCCTGCACTGGTTAGAATTTCCAATAAAATGTTGAGTATCATGGTGAGTACAGGCATCCTTGTATATAGGGAATGCTTTAATCGTGTATGATGTATAATTTTTGGTTGAAGGTTTTTTTTTTTTTTAAGATTTTATTTGAGAGAGTGAGCGAGAGAAAGAGAAGGAGCAGGGGGAGGGGTAGAGGGAGAGGGAGACGCAGACTCCCCGCTGAGCAGGAAGATCATGAGATCATGACCGTGAGGCTCGATCCTGGGACGCGGAGATCATGACCTGAGCCCAAGGCAGATGACCAACTGACTGAGCCACCCAGGTGCCCCTGGCTGAAGGTTTTTGATAGGCCACTTATATCAGGTTAAGGAAATTACCTGTTCATTCCTAATTTTCTAAGAGTTCTTTATGTTTTTAAAAATCATGGACGGATGTTATAATGTACCAAAAATTTTGTTTTATTGCAATTATCATATGACTTCTTAAAATTATTTTTTCCTTTCTTCCTTCCTTCCCTTCCTTCCTTCCTTCCTTCCTCCCTCCCTCCCTTCCTTCCTTCCTTCCTTCAAAGATTTGTTTATTTATTTGAGAGAAAGAGAGCAAGAGAGCGTGTGTGTGCACAAGTGGGAGGGGCAGAGGGAGAGGGAGAGAATCCCAAGCAGACTCCGTTGCTGAGCGTGGAGCCCAACACAGGGCTTGATCTCAGAATCCTGAGATCACAACCTGAGCTGAAAACAAGAGTCAGTCATTTAACCAGCTGCGCCATCCAGACACCCCTTAAAATGATTTTTAAAAATTTAGGTTCCACTTTTTAAGCAAATACAGTATTATCAACTGTAGTTACCATATTATACTTTAGATCCTAACACCATATTCATCTTACAGCTGAAAGTTTGTATCCTTTGCCAACCTCTATTTTCCCCACCTCTAGCTCCTGGCAATCACTTTTCTGCCCTCTGTTTCTATGAGTTAACTTTTTTTTTTTTTTTAAGATTCCATATGTAAATGATATCATGCAGTATTTGTCCTTTTCTGCCTGGCCTACTTCACATAGCATAATATCCTCTAGGTTCATTCACGTTGTTGCAAATGACAGAATTTCCTTCATTTTTTTTTTTAGATTTTATTTATTTATTTGACAGAGAGATAATGAGAGCAGGAACACAAGCAGGGGGAGTGGGAGAGGGAGAAGCAGGCTTCCCGCTGAGCAGGGAGCCCGATGCGGGCCTCGATCCCAGGACTCCGGGATCATGACCCAAGCCGAAGGCAGACACTTAATGACTGAGCCACCCAGGCGCCCCAGAATTTCCTTCATTTTTAATAGAGAATAATGTCATTGTATATATACACCACATTTTCTTGATCCATTCATCCACAGATAGACACTTCAGTTGTTTCCATACTTCGGCTATTGTGAATAATGCTGCAAGGAACATGAAAATATAGATACCTCTTCAAGGTAATGGTTCTGTTTCCTTTGGTTATATTTCCAGAAGTGGGATTGCTGGCTCCTCGGGTAGTTCTAATTTAACTTCTTGAGGAGCCTCAATACTGGTTTCCATAGTGGCTGCACCAGTTAACATTCTCACCAGCAGTGCACAGGGATTCCCTTTTTCTACACCTTCACCAACATCTGCTATCACTTGTCTTTTTGATAATATCCTTTGTAAGAGATTTGTGGTGATATTTCATTGTGGTTTTGATTCACGTTTCCCTAATGTTTAGTGATGTTGAACACATTTTCATGTAAATTTAGGGCTTTTGGGGGCAGATCTTTCTTTTTTCTTAATGTAGGTGTTTATCACTATCGACTATCCTCTGAGACCTGCTGCTGCTGTATCCCATAATTTTGGTTGTTGTGTTTCCATTTTCATTTGTCTCAAGATAGTTTTGCAATTTCTCTTTTGATTTCTTCTTTGATCCGTTGATTATTCAGCAGCATGTTGTTTAATCTCCACATATGTGTGAATTTTCCAGCTTTCTTCTTGTAATTGATTTCTAGTTTCATACTGTTGTGGTTGGAAGAATGCTTCATATGATTTTAATCTTAAATTTATTAAGACTTGTTTTGTGGCTTAACATTTCATCTATCCTGGAGAATGTTTCATGTGTACTTGAGAAGAATGTGTACTCTGCTGCTGTTGGATGGAATAGTCTGTAAATGTCTGTAGGTCCATTTGCTCTAATGTGTAGCTGAAGTCCAGTGTTTCCTTATTGTTTTTCTCTGTGTATGATCTATCCATTGTTGAAAATGGGTTATTGATATCCTTACTATTACTGTACACATCAATTTCCCCCTTACAATTTGTTAATATTTGCTTCGTATATTTCTTTCTTCCCTGTATTGGGTGCATAAATATTTACTAATGTTATATCCTCTTGATGAATTGACCCTTTTATCATTATATAATGACCTTCTTTGTCTCTTGTTACAGTCTTTGGCTTAAAGTCTGTTTTGCGTGATAGATGTATACATCTACCTCTGCTCTCTTTTGGTTTCTACTTGCATGGAATATCTTTTTACATCCCATCACTTTTAGTCTATATGTGTCCTAAAGCTGAAGTGAATGTTTTGTAGGCATCACGTAGTTGGGTCTTGTTTTATCCACTTAGCCATCCCATGTCTTTACATTCAAGTATTTAATCCATTTACATTTAAAATAATCATTGATAGTTTGTGGACTTACTGTTGCCATTTTGTTAATTGTTTTCTGGTTGTTTCATAATTCCTTTGCTCCTTTGTTCCTCTCTTGCACTCTTTTTTTGTGATTTGATGCTTTTCTATAGCAGTATGCCTTTTTTCCTGTCTCTTTATCTTTTGTGTATCTGTAGGGTCTAAACTCAGCTCTTCAGGGAGAAGCTGAGAGTTGGGAGTTTCTTCCCTATTACACAACACTGTGCTGGGGGTGGTGTTTATGGCAAGAGTGGGTGTGTGTTTCAGCCTTTCCTACCCAATTTGATGCATCTCTATTGTATACTCATGAATTATTCCTGCAGACATTAAGAACTACTTCTTTGTTTGCCATAGCCCTGTGAGACTCATAAACGCAGGCCCCATTCTCTATCAGAGCCAGGCAAACATAGGAGTTACTCAGCTAGTTTCTGGATTTCTTTCAGAGTTAATTACTCTACATGCAGCTGTATATTCTGTGTGTCTGTGGGAGGAGGGGCCTCCTGTGATGTCATCTGGGTTGACCCCCTCTAATTTGGACTTCTTTTTCTTCTTTTTCCTGAAACTTTCTTCTCTATACTTCCATGGTACCAGAAGTATCTGATGGTTTTCTGCCTAACTGATGGATGCTTCTTTTCAATCTCCTTTAAACTGAATCCTCCTTTTCTATCAGGATACTGTGTTTTAGAGTTCTTCACGTTCAATCCTTGACCATCTTTTCATCTCTATTTACACCCACTTCTTAAGTGATCCCATCAAGCCCCCTAGCTTCAAGTACCATATACTTAGTAAATCTCACATCTTTATCTCTGGCCCAGATCTGTCTCCAGAATGTTTAATTCAACATCTTTATTGAGTTATTTTATTTATATATATACACACACACACACACACGTAATATATATAATAAATATAAATATATATTTAGCATACAATATATATTTAGCATATATAAACTTATATAAATATATATATTTAGTATCCTCCTTATATAATATATATGCTAAATATACTAGCTATAATATATATTATTTATGCTAATATATTTAGCGATATATATAAACATATATAAATATACATTTAGCATCTTCCTTCTATGTCCATTTCTGTATCTTTTTTCTTTCGTATTTCTAATTTTCTTATGTTTTTATCTGTGTTTTTGTCCCCTGAATGTATGTTTAAGATGGTTTATAACGTGACTGATTTGACATTCTGCACCTGCATTTCTCCTCTTTTCCACTTCCATGATGAGTTTTTATTCTGCTTTAAATTTTTCTTTTTTATCCCTTCTTTATCCTAATCACTTCCCATCTTTAAATCTTAATTGTGTTCTTTTTATCTTAGATCTTTCTTAAGACTTAACCCCCTATTTCATAGGGACTGTCTTCTGTCATTCAGACTCCTCACAGTGTTCCTGATACTTTCTTCTGGATATTATAGGAGACCATTTTGACAAGTGACTCTTCTGTGTATTTGAAATGTTTCTATTCCCAGGTTTGGCAGTAGCTTTCAGACTCCCGTTGGTATTGTCATACCTTATTACTTAATCTTGAACAAGGTAAATTATGTCCAGTCTTGTTTTACTTATTTCACAAACACTTAACTGAACTTCTGCTGTGTGTGCATTTTTGCAGATACCATCTGGCATTAGTATACCATGTACTTTGGGGATCGATTGTCCTGTCTCTGCGCCATGTATAATGTTCCTATTCTGTTGGAGAGCTACAATTAGCTAGAAATACTCTTTGTCAGCTGCCAGTGAAGGTCGAAGTTTCAGGAAAGTATTACCTTTAGAAATTCTGCCTTACTGATGGGATACTTTTTCATAACCTGTGTGGGGAGTCTCTGTTCTTCTGAACGAATGCAAGCCCTATAGTTCTGAGTACATATTGAGCTTGAGTTTCTTCCTATTTTTGTTTCCATCTATATTACTTTAGTTGTGGAAATTACAGCTCCCTGCATATGGTATACCATCATTCATTCTTTGCTCTCAATCCAGATGTTTTCTGGGACTTCCTGGCTCTGAACGAATGTATATAAAACATCTGTGGATATTCTCTGATGTTTTCTGTTACATGGAAGAATCTCAGCTACCACATTTTTTAATTGTTTAGACACAGAATCTTTTACCTGAGGGAGGAAGAGGGTGTCTTTCTACCTCATTTTTCTCTGGTTCATTTCCTAAGACCAATTTACATTTGCTCTCAGGTGGATCTGTTTAGGTATTTTTTATCAATCCATTTCCATTTGCTTTGTATTTATGGGTGGTTCCTCCCAGCTTCTTTCCTTGGGTTGTTTGTTTATGTCAGTTCTTGTTGTTATTGGGAACCCCCCCCCTTTTTTCTCCCCTCTTTCTCTTTCTAGGTATTTTAGTGAATACTTGCAAGATTCAGGAGATACTAGTTAGCCAGATGCCATTTTATATATGGAGACTAGAACTATTCTTAACTTATTTTCTGATAGAATTCTTTTTGAAATGTAATATATACTCTCCCATCTTTTTTATCATTGCATAATGAAAACATTTTATGGGAAGTCAGAATTGTCATCTTTGGAATCAATTATTGTGACTTACTGTAGATTCAATTATAGATTATTTTGTGTGACTAAAATCTAAATACACAGTGACCTTTCCATAACCTTGAAACTTGATTTAAAAAAAATTCCTTGATCTCAGCTTGCTTTGTGGTCTTTTGCCTCTTTTTCAGGATAGTGAGCCATGTGGAGCTGTATGACCTCCCGAGCAGTGTAACACTGTTAGCTTTCTGCAAAATTAATAAGTGAATCAAAGCCTGACTCAGATCTCCCAAATGGTTTTTTTCTAACTCCAGAAAATCATCATATTCTCTGTTGCCATGAGCATTCTTTAATTTTTCACACCATTGATACATGCTTTATTAATATAATAGACCACATTTATGTCCTTCTAAGCTTTTATCCCTGTTGGGTTTTTTGCTGTTGTTGTTGTTTTTATCCCTGACACTATTTCTATTCATGGAGCATATAGGGAAGCTTTTGTGATCACTTTGTCATCTCCTCCTCCTCACCTGCCACCTGTCACTAATTACATGTAAAATTGGTGCTATTTCTATTCTTGCACCTCCAAACCCAACTAGTTTCTACTTTGCTTAATGTCTTTGCTTTAGACCCGTACTTTCCTGTGTTCTGTGAACTTATAAGGTCATCCTTCACACCCATCCTCCCATGCACTCTCTGGTTCCTTTCCCAATTATTGCCCATTTCTCCATTGTGCACAATAATTTAAGACCACTTTATTATCTCTCAACTGCTTTGGTCCTTTTAACATTAGACAAGAGTAGGTATCCACCTTAAAACACCCTTTCTCACCCTCAACCCCCCATCTGTGATCTTTTCCCCTCTCTGCTTTCATAGGCAGGTTTCTGCAGTTATTTTGCAAATTTCCTCTGTGTTCTCATCTTCCACTTCCTTTCTTCAGCCCAGTCCCATCTATCTTCTTTCATCATGTTACCAAAACTTCTCCTAAGGTCACAGTGACCTTCGATCTGGATTTTGTTTAGTCTCCCTTCCCTACAACATTCTCTTCTTCAGTTTTTGGGACACACAGCCTCCTGATTTTCTTCCTTCCACCCAGTCTTGATTGCATGGTCATTCCATGCTCTGTTCCCTCTGGATCCTCTCCACAGACGATCCAATCCAAGCCCATCGCTTTAGAAACCATTCTTCCATACCGTTCTTATGGCAGTGACTTAACGCATATATATCTTAGTCTCATTTACTTCCTTAATTTTCTTTATAGCACTTATTACTATATATTTGGATATTTATATTTATTTTCCACTTTTTAAACTCCACTTTTAAATTCATTTCCTACAGAATTCCAGGATGTCACAGAAGCCATTCCTTTCCCTTCATCGTTTCTCCTTCACACTGCTCTTATCTTTGCCATCTCTCTGCTTGCTTCTTGTCTGTTTTGATGTTCTCCTGCCCAAGTTCCTGCTTTCTTGGGCTGCAGATTGAGTCATTCTGCACATGTGTTCAGTTTGGCCTGAAAAATAGTTTGAAAAATTTGAATCAGTTGCCAACATTATAAAATTAGGAGATTTCACATGAATTCGAATTTCTAGTTTCTCTGGAAACATGCAAGATCTGGCAGCACTAAGCCAACTTCTCTCATGGTGACAGGTGGCTGGAGCTGATTGCATAATGTTTGGATTAAGTCATAATGGAAGTCATGACAGTTTTCAAAGAATTGTTGTCACTGAGACCACTTTTTCTTCTGTTCTTGGTGTGATTAAGTTAGTAATCTATAATAAGCAGCTAGTTTTCTTTTTAAATCCTCAGGCTTGTCAACTTAAAATTGTACTTTTAAATAACTTAAAGTTAAAAAGGAAATCATAATAAAAATTTCCAAATATTTAATAAAAGTATTCCTCATCAAATATTAGGAAGTATCTCTAATCTGGTGTCTAGACTGAAATGACCTCAAGAAGCTAGGTAAAGACAACAGAGTCAATATGAAGACAATAGAAGAAATAAAGCTAAGAACAGAAATCCGTGAAATTGGAAACACGATGCAGAGTATCACCAAAACCACTTTGAAAAGAAGTTAGTAAATTAGGCATGTCTCTAACGGACAGTTATTAAAAAAGAAGAGAGAAAACTAGATGAAAAAATTAAACAACACTAACCAAAAACCCCAAAGCGGCAATATAACTCTATTCAGAGAATGTTGTTTTGGGCTCATTCTTCTCATTTTTGTTACCTGGTCCTTGTAGGCATTTTCATTTGGGCTCCACTCCATGGTTTTAGTTGTTTTGCTTTTTTGTTTAGTTGTTTTGTTTAAAGTGACCAATTGAGTGACTTTTAGTACATTCACAATGTTGTGCAACCAGCATCTATATCTAGTTACAAAACATTTGCATCACCCCCAAATAAAGCTCTGTACTCATTAAACAACTTAGTCCCCAATCTCCACCCCTTCCCAGATGCTCACAACCACCAATCTGCTTTCTGTCTCTGGGGGTTTACCTATTCTGAATATTTCATATGAATAGAATCCTACAATGTGTGATCTTTGTGTCTGGCTTCTTTCACTTACATATTTTCCAGGTTCTTCCATGTTGTAGCGTGTATCATTACTTCATTCCTTTTCATGGCTGGATAATATTTCATTGTGTGTATACACCATACTTTTTTTTATGCATTCAACTGTTGATGGACATTTGGATTTCTATCTTTAGGCTGTTGTAAATAGTGCTGCTATGAACATTCATTCCAGAAGTATTTGTTCAGTTCTTTGGGTGTATACTTAGGAGTGGAGTTGCTGGGAATGCTATTTGTTTTTGTACTTGGCTTTTGTTATTGGGTCTTCAAAATGATACTCTGGCAGGTGGCACACATATTTCCTTGTCAACCTAGTTTCAGCTGCTGCTATAGCCCACAAAAAGAGAATTCCCACTGAGAATTATGTAAAGGGCTTCCAAGCATTTGGTAATATATTTGGTAATATATTTGGTAATATATTTGGTAATATATTTATATTCTTTTCTAGTGGACTAGTCTATTCCAGAATCCAAACCACTGATTAAAGTACTGTCTGATAACCATAGAATTATAACAAGGAGACCTTGGTGTTCTTAAGTTGTATTTATATCAAATTAGAGTGAGCAGGTAAGTTGCGTGGGTTGCCCTTCCCTACTTTGGGATATTTTTACCTGTATCTCCTTTGTTAGCCTTGCAAACAAAATTTTCTGCTGCTCATCAGTGCTCAAAGTACTCTGACAGATTTTTACCCTCCATATCCATCCATGTATAATCATCGTCATAAAAAATAGTAAATTAAGAACATCACCACCTTTATGCCAAGAGAGTCACAATAGAATTGTTAGGTTTTTACACCTCTTGGCCACTGGGCAGTATGTGAGTGTTGTTTCCCTTTGCTATAGCAGCTCATTTATATGGTCATTTTAATATTTTATTGTATTTTTGCAAATCAGAAAAATAGTGCCAATGCTAGTGATAAGAAATCAAGTCTTACAAACAAAGCATAATTGAGACAAGCTAGAGATCATCGCCCATGTTGAAAGCAATGTTTCTTTAAGCTCAATTAATTTCACATTGGACTTAAGCCTGTTTGTTAAAAGTGTAAAGGAAGAAAGCAAAATTAAATAGCACATCTAAAATACTGGAAAACATAACGATAATAACTTCTCACAGTTATTTCTTCATGGAGACTCAGAAAATAAGTTTTATCAGTAATAAATTCATATAAGCTAACTCTCAACCTGGTGTTAATTTTAATAATAGATCTCTTTGTGATGGTATCCCCAAGGCATACTCTGCACACGGTGGCTTACATACCTGATACATTTATTCTTATACATGGTAAAAGTCATCCAAGAGGTTGGAAGAGTATGAACCCAATGTGGAGGGACGGAGAGTGCAAGAGGGCATGTGAAGGAACTGGAGAAAAGGAACCCACTCAGATCAGGAATACAGGAGACTGGTGGTCCAGACTGAGAAGGATCCCAAATCCCCCCAAAGCTGGGGGCAGAAGGATGTACTTTCTCCTGTAGGGAATGGCAAATGGTTGGAGAATTGGTAGCAGTGTGGTAGATGATGAAACTGATGCTGGAAGAAGACTTAACTTTCCCGAATATCTCTCTGCAATAAAACTAGGTTTTGAAGAACAGCAAACGAGCTGGTGGAGAAGAGAGAATTTCCCTGCCAGAAGGAATAAAATGTTTCAAGACATGAATGTGGTAACGTGTTGACGTCTAAGCATGAGGTTAGGAGTAAAGCAAACAGACCTGGTTTTCTGGAAGAAAGATTTTTGTCAGACTATAATAAACAATAAATAAGCGAAGGTCAAACATTTCCATCCTTAAGAAAAACATTTTTTTTTATTTCCTTACTGTTTCCTTTATTCCTTCCTCATAGTCCCTCAAGTTTGAGGTCATGAAATTTAACAAGGAATTTAAAAATTGGGGACTTTGTTAAAATTTGGATCTTCTAGTTTTTTATTACTTGATAGAACATTTATTCATTTTAGGTGTGGAATATACAAATGTTAAGGAACTTTGAAGAAACTTTCAGTAATTTGAACCATATATCTCTATTCTTAGTGAACAATGAAAACACCCTGAACGAGGTTTGATGTGGAGTAAAGTAGGTCTGGAAATGGTCTATATTGAAAGACCTAATGGTCTTTTGATGTCTGATTCTTTGATTTTGCTTTTGCTTTTTAAAGGGGTGCTATGTGATTATAATGAGAAACATTTCAAGTTCTTTACTTGGGAAGTTAATTGTTCCTTAGCTTGCTCCATTTTAACTAATCAGTGGTTTTGAATGGTAGCAGTGTTTGAAATTATTACTGAGGAGAGTCACCTTGTTTGGTAGAGAAAGTTCCAATTCATCATGAAAGTTTATCACACCCATAAACTGTTGTCGTTCTTCTACAGTTTGTGACTACCATGTGAACATATATTTATAATATATTTAAAGCTTCAGTTTAATAATTTTCTAAGTAATTAACGGGAATAGAATAGCTTGTTTTTCTTGCAACTGGTACCATGATATTTAAAGTTGAAAATTATGGATAAATTACTAGTAGTCACCATCAAAAATTTATATTCGTTTTTCTTAGGTGATTTAAAAAGTATTCAGTTTTGTATTGATGCAGACATTTGTGTCATCTTGAGAAAAGTTATCCCTACACTTTGGAAAGTGCCCACAAACTCTGAACATAATTTTCTTCTTAAAAATAGCACTCTTAAGTATCACTGGTGGTGGTGGGGGGGGACCCATCTGTTCTCTTTTCTGCACTCTGCTTGAGCATCTGAAACCATTTTAGATGGAGAGTAGTCAAAGTTTCCCATTTACTGTAAGCATTCCTTAGCCCCAGTGAGCATGCTGACATAACCCTCCCTTCTAAGAAGCATGATGGAAGGCTTGAAGAGAGGACAGAACTATGTGGTGACCTTGTTTCAGATTGGAAAAGGAAGTTTCCATTCTGTTAAGTACTTCTTTGTAGATGTGTCTTTCCACAGTTCTGCATTTCTTCTGTGAGAGCACACTGCTTTAAATCAGCGTCAGTGTGATATGAAGGTCAAGAGGCCTCTTGTTGATGGAGACATTTGTGACACTGTTTCACATAGTAGATTTAATTTGTAACATGAGGCTTTTAGGTTTATTGGATTCTTTCTTCAGGAATTAAGTGCAAAACTCATTGTTTTAAGCAGTTTATATATTTAGCTTCTTGAGCTTTACTGCAGTCAAAATTCACTTTAGCAATGAAATGTGGTGAAATAAGTTTAATACTGGTAGAGAGTTGATAAACTAATAAAATATAGCAATACTTTATTTAATGCATTATAGTTAAAATGATTGCGGTATATATCCTCTTAGTTCATCCTCAAAAATCTTATGTGGTTGTTTGTGATCATCTGCATTTTGAAGGGAGAAACTGAGGTTCAAAGAGATTAAGCGATTTAACCAGTGTTGTGCAGTTCATACGTGACTGAGCTGGGACTTAATTCTAGGCCTTCTGACTCCTCTAATTCAGTGCTCTTTTTCTGATAGAATTCAGACTTTTACCTTTTGTGTCACTCAGATCTCCTTTTATGCTTTTTAAATGACTTAATCCTAGTGATGGCAACATATACTAGGTATATGTTATTGCTTATTCTTCACTGAAGTCCCAAATGGGAGAATATGCCCGGCACACAGCTTCTGATAGCTGCCCACCAGAATATTCTTTGTGTAGGACCACTCTTCTTCTCTGCCGGCTACATTGGGTCTAGAGTGGACTCCTGATCTGAAGGCAGCAAACTCATTTTACTTGGAGATATAAAGAGCTTAAGGTGTCACAGCTAGTAAGTGGAGGTGGGAGGATTTGAAATTGTGTTTGACTCTAGAGCCCCTAGTCCTAACCATTGTGCTTTAGTGCACGGCCCCTCCTTCCTGATCTTGGGAATTTGGAACTAGAAAACCTAGAGACTGAATCAGTGCAGAAGCTGGAAACATGGAAAGTCACTAAGATGTGGTGCAAGCTGAAGTTCTGAGTAGTGATGTTGAGGCCAAGAAGAAAATGGAGCACACACACACAGAGGCCAAGAAGCTATAGGAAGTGCAGCCCATGTGTCCAAAAGCTTTGTCTATTCCAGCTCTATCTCAAGAGGGACTCTTCACCAACATCTCCCATCTTTACAGTTCACAGCCGTTTTACTTAGGTAGTGTGAATTGGAAGGTATATTAAAAATTTATTTAAATAGTTATGTTTATTTTTAAAAACAGATTCAATGTGGCCTATATAATGTTATTACAAACTGTATTTATTTTAAAAAGACATTTATTTAGCTAACTGGATAAGAACATTTATTAATTTCAATAAAGTTTAATTGAGATTGTTTTTAATTTGTCGCTTTATTCTGTAGAAGTCTCACAGAGATTTGAGGGTTTTTTTCAGGCTTTATTTCTGTTTGTTTTTTTTTTTTTCACATATAAATATGGTTTTCCTTGCTACATTAAAAGCTTAAATTTTGGGGGCCCCTGAGTGGCCCAGTTGGTTAAGCATCCGAGTCTTGGTTTTGGCTCAGGTCATGATCTCGGGGTCAGGGTCATGAGATCGAGCCTGCATCAGGCTCTATGCTAAGCATGTAGTTCACTTGAAAGTCTCCTCCCTCTCCCTCTGCCCTCCTGCTCATTTTCTCTCTCTCTCTCTCTCTCTGAAATAAATAAGTAAATCTTTTTTTAAAAAAGCTTAAATTCTGGAGTAATTAAAAAAAGAGATTTATTTTAGAACAAATAAAAGTGAACTTAAATGTCCCGTCTGTCAGAACTATCACAAATTCTTACTAACAAAGCCTGAACTAGGAATGGCATGCTTCTATAGATTTCCTTAGGAATTTTAAGGAAGATTATTTATGAAAATAAAATTATGATGCTGTTTTATTAGGAACAGCTAGGGTCTATTCAGTAGGAATAAATTCTTAATGTAAACTTGTAAAAAACCTGAAAAATTTGTAACATTTTTTATTTGGAAGAGATTAGAAGCCAGTAAATAATAATACCTCCTTTCCCTCTCAAATTTAGAATTAATTTGAAAAAATAGAAGAATCAGGTAGATGGGGCTATGGTTTAGGTGTGTGGCCAACATGCGGCTTGGGAATCCTCCCTCGTAGAATTAATGTACTCGTCTGGTCACAGCCTGAGCGGCCAGCAAGAGCCTGTGTATGGCAGGGGACGTTCCCGGAGAGAGGAGGGGGCTGGACAGTGCCTTCATGATTGTTTCTCCCAAAGCCCCCCCTCATTAGCAGGTGTGGGAGAGAGGCGGACCAAAACGGGCAGAAATTCCCTTCTCGTTGAAGGAGCTCAAGTCCTGTGAGATTTTTTTTTTTCTGTTGGCATTTCATTTTAGAATCACAACCCCCATCCTCATTGATTTTATTCTTTATTTTTTGAGTAAATGGAACATTAACATGGTTTAAAAAATGAGACCTGCACTGAAAGATATATTCAGAGAAGTGGAGTCCCACCTCCGCTTCTTCTGTCCTGTCTTCTCCGGTCCTAGCCCCCGTAGGTGGGTGATCTCATTCGTTAGTCTCTGACAGATCCTTTCTGTATTTGTTTTTGCACAGA
Organism: Phoca vitulina; assembly: GCF_004348235.1. Lineage (NCBI taxonomy): Eukaryota > Metazoa > Chordata > Mammalia > Carnivora > Phocidae > Phoca > Phoca vitulina. The sequence goes on from NW_022589744.1 coordinate 4,893,234, forward strand.
TGAGCAGATATGTGTATATTTCAGTGTTTTTTTTTTCTTATACTTTGCTTTTTCCATTTGTTATAAACTGGAGGTCATTCATACATCAGCATAGTATGCTAATGTGTAGATGAATCATAATTTATGCAAAAGCTGTCCTACCTATGGGCATACAGGTTGGTTTAATATTTGCAATTACAGTTGATGCTGTAACCAATAACCTAGTAGACATGTATTTTTGTATTGTCTGGTCAAAAGATAAACATATATGTAGTTTTGTTTTATATTGTCAAATTTATATATTTATATAAATATATATATTAAATATATATATATATTGAATTTCTACTGGCTACATATTAGAATGATTTTTGACCCACAGCCTCCCAAACAGAATATATTATTTTTTTAAATTTTTTGTCTGATAGATGATATGTGATAAATAGTATCTCAATGTAGTTTAAACTTGCAGTTCTCTTATAATAAGTGAGAATAAACATATTTTAATATATTTCAGGGCTATTTTAATAGCTTTATTGAGTTATAGTTGAAATACAGTACATTTCACATAAAGTATACAGTTTCACATTCTGACATACCTATACACTTGTGAAACGACCAACACAAAACATATGTCTATGTGAGCATATGGTTATTCCCAAAAGATTCCTTCTGCTCTTATGAAATCTTTCCTGCCCACCTTTCTCTGACTTCTCCTTATGCAGGCAGGCACTAATCTCCTTTCTGTCACTATACTTTCTAGAATTTTAAATAAATGGAAGCATATACAATTATGTACTTTTTGGTCTCCCTTCTTTCCCTTGGCATAATGATTTTGAGATTCATCCATGTTTTACTGAATATCAGTAGTTCAGTCCTTTTTAATTTTGAGTATTATTCCATTCTGTGGATGTACCATAATTTGTTGACCCATATATCTGTTGATGGACACTTGGGCTGTTTTCAATTTGGGGCTATTATAGATAAAGCTTCTATAAACATTAGTCTTTGTGTGGACATTTTCTTTTTGTTCTCTTGAATAAAAACCTGAAAGTCAAATGTCTGGATCATATGGGAGGTGTATGTTTAACTCTTTAAAAAGCTGCCAAACTACTGTCCAGACAGTACTTTGTACTTTGTACTTTTGTACTATTTTACATTCCCTCCAGCAGTGTGTGAGAGTTCTGTTTCCTCCCCATCCTTGCCAATACTTGATATGGTCAGTGTTGTTATTTTCACAATTCCAACAGGCTTGTCCAAGTACTTCACTGTGGTTTTAATTTGTATTTCCCTAGTGACTAATGTTGAAAAACTCTTCATGTCCTTTTTTTGCCATAAGTATATCTACTTTGGCAACTATCTGTTCAAATCTTTAGCCTCTTTTTTTAACTGGGTTGGTTGTTTTCTTATTATTGAGTCTTGTAAATTCTTTGTATATGTTGGATACAAGTCCTTTAACAGATACATGATTTGCCAATGTTTTTCTCCCAGTGTGTGGCTTTCCTTGCCGTTCTTTTAATGGTTTATTTCAAGGAAGTGTTTTTTTTTTTTAATTTTTATTGTTATGTTAATCACCATACATTACATCATTAGTTTTTGATGTAGTGTTCCATGATTCATTGTTTGTGCATAACACCCCGTGCTCCTGAAGTGGTGTTTTTAATTTTGATGAAGTCCAGTGTATTTATTTGTTCTTTCACAGGTGGTGCCTTTGGGGTCACATCTAAGAAATCTTTTCCTAATCCCAGATCACAAAGGTTTTCTTCTGGAAGTTTATAGTTCCAGGTTTTACATTGAGGATTGTGATCCATTTTTTTTTAAGTTAATTTTGTATGTGCTGGAAAGTATGGGTTAAACTTCTGTTTTCTCTTTCTTTCATAATACGTCTTCTTGTCCTTTTAATATGTGTAGAATCTATAGTGCAGAACCTTTCTCATTTGTAACGTTGTTAATTTGTATTGTCTCTCTTTCCCAATCAGTCTGGCTAGAGGATTATCAATTTTATTGATCATTTTGGGATTAGGTAATCTAGTCATTATTAAATGTATTATTAGATTATCTAATACTGATTTGTTCTTGCCTTCATGGCATAGCTCCAACTTAATTGTCAGCAATTTAAAGATGTCGCTTCATTGTCTTCTTGCTTGTGTTGCTTCTACCAGGAATCTGCTGCTATCCTTACTTTTACTCCTCTGGACTTGTCCTTTTACTGGTTGTTTTCAAAATTCTTTTTTTCTTTGTCACTGGTTTTGGGACAAATTGATTATGTTGTGCTTTCATGTAGTTTTATTTGTCTTATGCCTGGAGTTCTTTTGAGTTCTTGGATCTGTAGATTTATAATTTTAATTAAATTTGGAAAGCTTTTGGCCATAATTTCTTCAAATGTTTTTCTGTCCCCATCTTTCTTTTCCTTTAAGGACTCTAAGTACACAAATATTAGGTTGCTGACAGTTGTCACCAATGCTTTGTTTTTTTATTATTCTGTTTTTCTGTGCTTTGTTTTGGTTAGTTTCCATTGCTAAGTCTTCAAGTTCACGAAGACTTTTCTTTAGTAATGCCTGTAATCCCATCCATTATGTTCTTCATCTCACACAATGTAGTTTTTCTACAAAGCTATAAAGTTCCGTCTCTAGGTTTCAGTATGACAGGGTACTTCTCAGCCTTATCACAGGCTCTTTTCTCTCTGTTCCCTGCCTTGTGATCTTGGCCCCTGTTCTCTTCCCTGATTTAGCCACAGTCTTCTCTCTTGCAGCTTCTCCATTTGTTATCCTTTGTGCTGAAATACTCTTACCCTGCATTTTCTTTTATCCAGTCCTCCTCATCCTTCAGTTAACTTCTTTTTTTCATTAAAAAAATATTATTTTCTATTGAAGTGTAATCGACATACAAATTCAGTTAACTTTAACATCACTTTCTTTCATCCTAATTCCTATTTAAAGTTTTTAACACTGTAATATAAACCCTTAATGTATTTCTTTTTTTGTCATTGAATTGAATCCTCATTGTTCTCATTTGTATTAATTCAATGTTCTTTTTTCTTTGCTAGACTGAAAGCTCCCTTAGTGTGGGAACTGGGTGTGATTAGTTCACTGATGTTTTCTGAACACTAGCAAGGGTGCCTGGCACATAATGGGTGCTTAACACAGTAATGGTAAATGAATTAATGAATAGCACATGGTAGCAGATGAATAGTGACTGAACTTATCGCTAAGCACATATAAGATAACTACTGGAGCCTTTGGAAAAATGTAGTATGAGGTAGGGAGAAATGGTCAGTGAAACATGGGTGATAATATGTTTCTAAATAAAGATTGGTTTCTTAAAATTAACATTAATCCAGCTAACACACTTTTACGCACTTAGAGTGTGTGCTTTTTATAATCAGCAGAAGTGGTTGCATATTTTATCTGAAACAAAACTTTATCTTTAGAAATCTCTTACCTCTACCGTGTTCATCTTTCCCTTGAAATAAATAAGAATCTTCTGATGGAGATTTGCTCTTTTCATGGAAAGTATGATGGTAAGGAGGAAAATAAAAGATATTTTACAAATATCAAATAAAAATATGTATTTTAATATACATTTACATTTTAATATATAGTTAAACATATATATGTATATGTTACACCTCTTTAACATTCTTCGTGATGATCTTACCAAATGACATGCCCTTTATGAAGCTTTTCTATTTTACCCTAGGCACAATGAATTCCTCTGGTCCTTTTTGGCTCATATTATTATGTTCATATTATTGTGTGGCTTTTATCATACTGAAAATAGTGTAGAGTTTGTCTTCTTTTCTATATTGGATGCAGGGATGTTGATTGTTTTTTTTAGCACCAAGCACAGATACAATAGGTGTTAAGTAAATACTTGATAAATATTTTAGCTTTCAAATGTTCTGAAAGTGGTTGATAGGCAAATATTTGTGTTGTGTGAGGATAAATAATAGTAAGGACCTACTTGTAAGTTTAATCAATTAGCATCAAATGGTGATTTAGTTATATATATGTATATATATATACACATATATATACACACACATACATACATACATACAGGTTTAAAGAAATAGCATGATGTAGTTGTAGTAGAATGACTTTGGACTTTGAAGTCAGATGGGCTGCTTTAATTTCTCCTTCTGCCATTGATTCTGTAAATAGTTGGGCAAATCACTAAACTCTTCTAAACTTCCTTGATTTCATTGGTGAAAAAAAAATAAATGATAATTTTCTTATCAGTATAAAAATGAAATAGTACAGGAACTGCTCTAAACCAATGAGCATAATAAACACTCAATAAATGTTTACTCTATTTCATCATTTGTGAAGGCATTAAAAATTATGGTTACACCATGAATGTTATAATTTGTAGCAGCTTCATCCACTGGAAGTACTGAAAGGTGTCTATTAGGACTTTAAAATTATTTCACTTTATTTATTTATTTATTTATTTATTTATTTATTTATTTATAAAGATTTTATTTATCTATTTGACAGAGAGAGAGATAGCGAGAGCAGGAACACAAGCAGGGGGAGTGGGAGAGGGAGAAGCAGGCTTCCTGCCGAGCAGGGAGCCCGATGTGGGACTTGATCCCAGGACCCTGGGATCATGACCTGAGCTGAAGGCAGACGCTTAACGACTGCGCCACCCAGGTGCCTTATTTCACATAATTTAAAAATCATTTCTGATAAGCAGAAAAACTTCTCTCAATGATAAATATTGCATTTATGTTTGGTAAATAAAGAGAAAATTTGCCTACTTAAAATTTGATCTACTTGTGCATAGTGATGAATGTAAGTGAGAATATTTTCCAGCTACTTTGAAATATTGAACTGCCCAGGGACAAGGCATGGATGATGTTTTGAAGGAAATAAATATTTCAGCTTCACGTTTCAGCCTTTCTTCTGTATTCCTTTGATCTGGCTTTGGTTTACTTATTATTCTGCTTGAATGACTTCACATTGCCTTTTTCCTCTCCCTAGTAACAGGAAGTGGTCCTGCACCTATTTCAATGTATTTAGGCTTTGTCATTTTATAGGATGAACGTGTCTCTCCTTATTATTTACTGATACACTCCTGCCTATAAAGTAAGCTGTATTGGTGGGTATGTATGTAGCTTTGCATGTTTGATAAATAATTCATATATGGAGCTTTTAATCAGTGATTTCTTAAATATAGGAAACATAAAAGGAAACATTAGATTTGGGATTTTTTTGAAGTTTAAAGATTTTAAAGGAATTTTTCTTCACTATCCACTGTAGCTGTTTTATCTTTAAGGATCATTTTCTCAAGGTTTTCTTATTTTACCGTGAATATTTCAATCGCTCTTCTATTTGCTGGGGTAGAGTTCTTTTCATTTATTTATAGGCCTATATTATAGGCAGAAGTTAGTTTAGCACAAAATTAATACGTAAAACTTTAAACTGCGAAAACATGTCATCACATTGCTTTATTTTATACTTTACACACAAATCTTCTGATCTTCTGAGACTGGTTTCTTATACAGATTCTCTCTTTTTCCATTTGTCATGTTCCCTTGGCGCTTAGAATATATAATATATAATATATAATATATAATATATAATATATATAATATAACACTACTACTTGATTTTTTTTCTTGTGTTTTCCCCCTTAATCAAACTATAATTTCTCCATGATTGGATCCATTTTTATACTTCTGGGCTTTCTACAGGTATCTGACCAAATAGGTCTCAAAATTTGCTGCCAGGACCCTAGCCTCAGCTCCTAGAACATGACTAACTTGCTGAAAATATAGGGTAGGAGGTTGATGCCAGGATCAGTTCTTTTACATCATGATTCAAATCCAGTTGACGTCAAGAAATTTGTGGATCTCCTAGCTGAAATCCATATAATTTTAAGAGATTTTTGTGTAGCTGAAGAAGATTCCTCATTCTTATTCATAGGTAACGTGTTTCAAAACCAATCATGGTTCTTCAAGACTGGAGTCTGGCTCTGGGGGCAGAGCCTGCTAGGGAAGCCTCAATCATTGACAATACAAGGTCCTTGTCAGAAGAGAGTTCCATAGCACTTCTTTATACGGCTACCGTACCCTTTTTGAGTGTTTCCCCTAGTATCAAGAGAAAAAGCTCTAGCTGGTTTAGCACGGGGGCATCATTTGTGTGTTTGCCCATGGTTCTATCAATGCTGTCCTCTTTGAGCCAGGATTATGCTGGGAACTGCTGGTATTCTTTGTTCTATGTTTACTGTTGCTGTATGTAAGCCCACTTGTCCCCAAGGGGCTTCTAAGAAGGTTGTTCTGATTTACCATAATAGGATGGGGATTCCTACAGTAGAGATCTGTTTCCTACAGATCCATCTCTTCCTGAATGGAGTGGAATGAAATCTCTCTGAACCCTCTTCTGTTTTTCAAGGCACTGTGTTTAAACCTCTGTTACAATATTTGGTACTTATATATTTTTTTCCTTTACCTGATGGTGTCTTCTTAGACAGGTTTCTCATATAGCTTTGTTTCTTAATATAAGTTAGTGGTTAACACATAGTAGGTCTTAGTCAATTTTTTTTTAAAGATTTTTTTTATTTATTTGACAGAGAGAGACACAGTGAGAGAGGGAACACAAGCAGGGGGAGTGGGAGAGGGAGAAGCAGGCTTCTCGCGTAGCAGGGAGCCTGATGCGGGCCTCGATCCCAGGACCCTGGGACCATGACCTGAGCCGAAGGCAGACGCTTAACGACTGAGCCACCCAGGTGCCCCAGTCTTAACCAATTTTTGATGAATGAGTTAATAAAAGGTTGGATGACTCTGTTGTAAACTCAAAATACTATGTTCTTCTAAAAAGGAAGAAGAAGAATGGAAAACCGTCTTCTCAGGTTTGCTATGGACATTTTAAACATAATTTTGTATTTGGTTTTTAGCCTTCAGTGATTATATGATTATCTTATATGTGGCCTACTCTGTGACTCAGGAAAGCACTTTGTCCTTGTGTATTTTGCGTGTCATCCTTGTGCAGGGGCCATGCTAATCTTCTCTGTATCGTTCCAATTCTAGTGTATGTGCTGCCAAAGTGAGCACTGTCCTTGTGTATTTTGGCTAATATTTTTTTAAAAGATTTTATTTTATTTTTATGTAATCTGTACACCCAACATGGGGCTCGAACTCACAACCCTGAGATCAAGAGTGACATGCTCTACTGACTGAGCCAAGCAGGCACCCCTGTCCTTGTGTAGCACCATGCATACCCACACTGGGTTTCAAAATTGTGATACATGTCTTTGATATGAGGAGTGCAGAAATGCATGGCAGCATCATTTCCTCATAGGGCCTTAGAACTTTTCCATAAAAAGCTGTGAATTGGCATTCTTCTTTAGACTTTCATAATCCCAGGGGTGTCCTGGAGTTTTCAACAGCACCTCGTTCCTCATTATCCATTGCACACTTCTTTTCTATGCCAGCTTCTAGTCTTACGAACTTACTTTCAAAAAACAAAACTTTCCATGGTCACTTTTTCCTTTTGTAAGTCTTAGCAGTCATTCATTGATCTCCAGAAATTTTATTTCCTAATCATACTGATTCCCTGCACTTACCCACACTCAGAGTTTGCATGTTTGGGCAGATGCATCTTGGTCAAGGGGAATATCGAGAACTAACTGGATAGTCTTTGGAGAGTTTTACCCTGGGTCCTATCTCATCCAAATTTGCCACTATTATATGTAAATAGGCCCTTTGGGAAGAAATAACTTGGCTTTTTAGGTGTTTTTTTTTTTTTTTAAACCTGGTGACATTACCTAGAAGGAGTCAAGTAACAGAGCAAACACAGAAACTTGAAATGCTCGAAGACTGTAACAAAATTTAACCTATGGATTTTTTTTCTTTGCCTGATTTAACTTTTTCCTGACTTTTTTTTTTGTCCATACAGCATTGTTAAGGCAGTTATAAATATTACATATATTAAGTATCTCAGAGAGCCCTTGATGTGTTCTAAGTTTTGAATATTATATACTAGCTTTGTTGGTTGTTGTTGTTTCCTGTTGCTGCTATACAGCAAACATAGTGTCTTAAAACAATTCAAATTTATTATTTTACAGTTTGGGAGATTAGAAGTCCAAAATGAAACTTAGTTCCTAAGATCAAGGTTTGTCAGGACTGGTTTTTGCCAGGAGGTTTTAGGGAAGAATCTGTTCCTTGCTTTTTCTATCTTCTGGAGGCTGTCTTCATTCCTTGGTTTGGGACCCTGAATCGCGTTGTCTTTTCTCCATTGCTTCCTCTCTCATACTGCCTTGTCTCTCCTTTGACCTTCTTGCTTCCCTTTTATAAGAACCTTGTGATTACATTTAAGCCCTATTGTATGATAGTTCTGTTTTTAATTTTTTAAAGAACCTCCATACTGTTTTCCATAGTGGCTACACCAATTCACATTCCCACCAAAATGCACAAGGGTTCTCTTCTCTACATCCTCGCCAACACTTGTTATCTCTTGTCTTTTTGATGATGGCCATTCTAACAGGTGTGAGGTGATAGCTCATTGTGGTTTTCATTTTCATTTCCCTGATGATGAGTGATGTTGAGCACTGTTTCATGTACCTGTTGGCCATCAGTTTGATGTAGTCTCACTTGTTTCTTTTTGTTTTTGTTGCTTATGCTGTTGGTGTCATATTCATGAAGTCATTGCTAAAACCAATGTCAAGGAGCTTTTATCCTGTTTTCTTCTAGGAGTTTTATAGATTCAGGCCTAACATTTAAGTCTTTAATCCATTTTGAGTTAATTTTTGTGAGTGGGGAGAGATAGAGGCCCAGTTTTATTCTTTTGCGTGTGACTATCCATTTTTCCCAGCACCATATATTGAAGAGACTGTCATTTCCCCATTGAAGAGTCTTGGCTTTCTTGTCAAATATTAGTTGACTGTATATGCATGGATTTGTTTCTGGGCTTTCAGTTTGTTCTATTGGTGTGTTTTTGTTTTTTTAAATTGCAGTACCATACTGTTTTGATTCCTGTAGTGGGGTTTCTGAGGAGCATCCTGCAATACTGGGGAAACTGAATGTCTACCTTGGACTCTCCTTTTTCCACTGGAAAAACCAGGTGCTCGTGGTGTAGTGTAATGCTGGCCTGGGTTGGGTGGCTGGCGATGCAGAGTAGAGCCTCTCTTCTTACCTTTCTGATGTGACCCATCTCAGTCTCTGTGGTCCATGGGGGTGCTTCATTTATATCCTTGGGTCTGGGATTTTCACAATGGTGTCAAGTCTATGGATAGTTGCTGGTTGGTCTTCTGGTGAGAGGCACTGAAGTTGGAAATGATTTATGTCACCATCTTGATGATGTCACTCCACATGGGCTCTTTGATATAGTGTGTTTGAAGTAAAGACTTCTGTGTTTCAGAGATGAGCAGAAGTTTGATCTAGGGCTATTATCAGAGCCTGAAAACAGAAAGTAGACTATACCTTATCAACATATGTGTAGCGGGCTGATTGGTGGCCCCCAAAAAGATATGTCCATATCCTAATCTTCAGAACTTGTGAATGTTCTTATTTAAAAAGAGGATCTCACGGGGCGCCTGGGTGGCTCAGTCATTAAGCGTCTGCCTTTGGCTCAGGTCATGATCTCAGGGTCCTGGGATTGAGCCCCACATCGGGCTCCCTGCTTGGCGGAAAGCCTGCTTCTCCCTCTCCCACTCCCCCTGCTTGTGTTCCCTCTCTCGCTGTGCCTCTCTCTGTCAAATAAATAAATAAAATCTTTAAAAAAAAATTATAAAAAAAAAAAGAGGATCTCTGCAGATGTAACTGAGTTAAAGATCTTGAGATGAGGAGATGGTCTAGGTGGGTCCTAAAGCCAGTCATGAGCATCTTTATAAGAGAGACACTGTGGAGAAGGGACATAGAGGAGAAGGTGATGTGAAGATGCATCAGAGAGAGATATATTCAGAAGCCAAGGATGCCAGCAGTCTCCAGAAGTTGTAAGTGTCAGGAAATGGATTCTCCCCTAGAGCTTCCAGAGGAAGTGCAGTGCTGCTGACTCCTTGATTATAGACGTTTGGCTTCCATAACTAAGAGAGAATAAATTCCTATTGTTTTAGACTACTCAGTGTGTGGTAATTTGTTACAGCAGCCACAGGAAACTGATACACCAAGCTACTTTCATATATAGCTCTATGGACTTCATTACTGAATTACCTCTATCTGCCCACATCATGTCCATAATGCTGATAATCTCAACAATCACCTTTTCATTCTATGCAACAAGAACTTTTTATCTCTTGTTCATATATGAACTATTCCTCCACTTGATATTTTTGGATGTCATTCAGTTTGCCTTTCAGAGTTTGCCTTTTTAAGACTTAACTACTTCTCTTCCTTTCATATCTAGATTCACTCTCTTCTGCCACCTATCAAAGGTCATTTGATAAACTAAAGGAACAAATCATGGCATCAGTCCAACTAGATAATTACAAAACATTCCTTCCTTGACACTGAAAAATCTATATATGTTAAGTACAATTACCATGCAAAGTATACTCTCTTAATTAATTATAGTTATCAGTTTTGCCCCTATTAGTTTTTACTTCCTCTTTAAAATTTTCCATTAGAGGGACGCCTGGGTGGCTTCGTCGGTTGAGCGTCTGCCTTCGGCTCAGGTCATGATCCCAGGGTCCTGGATTGAGTCCTGCATCAGGCTCCCTGCTCCGCAGGAGGCCTGCTTCTCCCTCTGCCTGCCGCTCCCCTGCTTGCACTCTCAATCTGTCTCCCTCTTTCTCTGACAAATAAATAAATAAAATCTTTAAAAAAATAAAATGAAATAAAATTTTCCATTAGAAATATATATCTAGGGGTGCCTGGGTGGCTCAGTTGGTTGAGCATCTGACCTCGGCTCAGGTGATGATCCCAGGATCCTGGGATTGAGCCCCATATTGGGCTTGCACTTTGCGGGGAGTCCACTTGTCTCTTTCCCTCTGCCCCTCCCCCCACTCGTGCACTCTCTCTATCTCAAATAAATAAATAAAATCTTTAAAGAAGAGAGAAATATATACCTAGTTGGGAAAATACATGCAAAAACTCATAAACTGTAAAGAGCTATGCAAGCATATCATCATCATCATTATCATCATCATTGTCATCATCAGTTTAGGATTATCTGAGTCTTCTCTCTCTAGTTCAAAAACACCTATAAGGCACATGCTGTAGGAACAAGCAGATTCCTGGTGATGGAGCCATTCTAGTCATGTATAAGCATTGTAAGGCATTGAATTCTCTAAGAAGTTGGGTGGTAATTGCTTTATTTTGGGTTATTCCCCATTACCAGTATCCTAAACCTTGTTTGAAAATCATACACCCAGAAACTAAAGGATACCTAAGGCTTCTTTCACTCCATGGAATTTGATAAAGAACCATACTTTCTGGCCTAGTGGTTCTCAATCAGGCATGATTTTGCCCCTCCGGGGCATATTCAGCATGTTTATGGACATTTTGGGGTTGTCAGAATTGGGGGTGGGACATTGTCACTGGGATCTAGTGAGCAGAGGCCAGGGATGCTGCTAAACATAGCACAATGAACCTAACAGGTCCCCACAATAAGGAATTATCTGACCAGAAATGTCAGTAGTGCTGAGGTTGAGGAATTTGTTATGTTCCATGGTTTTGCTCTGGTTCTATCTAGATGATATAATATAAATTTATGAAACAAATATTGAATTATTCTATACATGTAGTATGCTCCAGGTATATAATATAAATATGAGGAAGACACGGTTGTGTCCCCACATCCTCCATTCCCCTAGCTTCAAAGAGATTTCATTATCCTAGAAAAGATAAATGTATAAATTAACAACTGTAATGGTACATATAAAATGCTGTGACTGTAACCAAACAGGGCAGATGACAGCTGGATTTCTAGACTGGCCACAGGGCACATTCACCTCCCAGGTGACACTAGAAGGGACAAGGTGAAAGTGGAAGGGACAAGGTGAAAGTGGAGCAGGAGTTGGATGGGGGCCTGGAGACCTTGCACCTGAAGCTGCCTGCCGCAGCTCAACGAACCCCGCTATGCCACATTGCCCAACATTGTGAAAGCCAAGAAGATTGAGGACATCAAACCGGGAGACCTGAGTGTGGACCTGACCTCCAAGCTCTCTGTGGTTAGTGTGGAGGACTAGCCCCTGCATACAGCTGGCATCAAGGTGGAGACCACGGAGGACTTGGTGGCCAAGCTGAGGGAAATTGGGTAGATTTGAGCCTCTTCCTTGAAACCCAGCAATAAAACTATGACCCTCCCTGGAAAAAAAAAAAAAAAAAAAGCTACAGTAGCAGTATATAAAAAGTGCTAACAGGGCAAAAGAAGTAGCTAGCAATTCTATCCAAAGAGTTGGCATTTGAACCCCCTAAAGAATGAATAGTAATCTGCCAGTCAAAACAACAAAAAAGGGGGAAGGGTTCCAGTTTATATTATGGCCAAGTAAGCTCCTATCAGACTAATCCTCCCACAAATAGAAGCTCTGTACAAAATATAAAATAACAACTACCTGATGGCCCTGGAGAATGAATCAACACAAAGAGAAAGTTAGAAGAAGGAAAGGTGAGTTTCCCATTTTTATAGTATTTATTCTTCCACATTTGGTGCCATATGGGACAATTAGAATTTGTGAGCACTGTGATCTTAGTGCTTGAAGAACCAGATGAAAGAATGGGGCAACCACTGGCAAACTAATATGGAGAGATACCCAAGAAATAAGTGAAGAAGCGGGACGGGAAGCCCAAATTCTTTGTATAATTTTGGTCCATATTTCTGACTGATCCCTGAAACATGCGTGGTTAGAGAGAACTCTAAGCAGCCCAGGTAATACTAAAAGAGCTGAGTTTATATATGAACTTTTGTCACCTACAGAGGAGACAGAATTTATAGGCTTTTTTTTTTTTGTAGATAAGCTACATTTATTGGTTTAGAAATATGTGTACAATATATTAAAAAATATAGTTGCAAAACCATAATGACATCAAGAATTTATAGTTTGAGTTCAGCCAAGTTAACTGCCTTCTAAAAACAAACAATTGAAATTAATTGTATTAATACTATTAATACCATTAATACTATTCAGAGGAAAATAACAGAATCCACTCTCTCTACAAGGTCTCATTCATAAAGATACAAGCCAAAATTACTCGACATAAGAAGAAATAGGTAACATAACCTATTTATTCTCAAGAAAATAATCAGTGGAAACCACCTCAGGATGAATTAGATGCTAGGTTTAGCAGATAAAAAATTTAAAGTAGCTATTATAGTTGCGCTCAAGGACATTAAGAAAAATTGGTAGTAACGAGTGAGAAATTGGGAAATCTCAACAGAAGAACAGTGAAAAATACAACGTTTGAAATTTAAAATGTGGGCTGAATATAACAACAGAGTGGAGAAAAAGAAGATTCAATGAACATGAAGATAAATCAATAGAAATCAGCCAATCTGAGGACAAAGAGAAAAATGTACTAAAAAAATGAGCTGCAGGACCTTGTAGGATAATCACAATGTATAAATTATATTTGAGTCACAGAAGTAGAGGGAATAGAATAATAGAAGCAAAATATTTTATTTTATTTTTATTTTTATTTTTTAAAGATTTTATTTATTTATTTGACAGAGAGAGACACAGTGAGAGAGGGAACACAAGCAGGGGGAGTGGGAGAGGGAGAAGCAGGCTTCCCACGGAGCAGGGAGCCCAATGCGGGGCTCGATCCCAGGACCCTGGGATCATGACCTGAGCCGAAGGCAGACGCTTAACGACTGAGCCACCCAGGTGCCCCAGAAGCAAAATATTTTAATAAATAATAGCCAAAATCTTCCAGTCTTATGAAAGACATAATTATATGGATTCAAGAAGCTAAACAAAGCCCACACAGGGTAAATGCAAAAAGAACAAAACAAAACAAACAACACTTGTGCCTATCTGTCTTTTGATTACAGCCATAGGAGAGGTTGTATAATGATATCTCATTGTGGTTTTGAATTGCAGTTTTTGGTGATCACTAATGCTATTGAGTGACCTTTCATGGGTTTATGGCCAACTGTATATCTTCTTTGGAGAAACATCTATTCAGATTCTTCACCTATCTTTAAATTGTGTTCTTTATTTTTTTTTCACTCTTGATTTGTAAGTGTTATTTATGTATTCTTGATATAAGTCTCTTTTCAGATATATGACTGGCAAGTATTTTCTCCTCTTCTGTGGATTTTCTTTTCACTTTTGATGATATCCCTAGGAGCACAAGAGGTTTTTAAATTTGCTGAAGCTGTTGATCTATATTTTATTTTCTTGTTTATGCTTCTGGTGTTACATCTAAGAAGGCTTTGCTTAGCTCAAGGTCACCCAAATTTACTCCTGTTTTCTTCTAAGAGCTTTATATTTTTAGCTCTTACATTTAGGTCTGTGGTTTATCTTGAGTTACTCTTTGTGTATTCTGTAAAGAAGGAATCCAACTTTATTCTTTTGGATAAATGGATATCCGGTTGTCCCAGCACCATTTGTTGTACAGACTGTTCTTTCTCCATTGAATTGTCTTGGCACCCTTGCCAAAAATTCTCTGATCATCGATGTAAGGGTTTATTTCTGGTTATTCCATTGATTTATATGTCTTTTCTTATGCCAGTAGCATGCTGTTTTGATTAACCTAGCTTTGTCATAAGTTTTGAAATCAGGAAATGTGAGTTCTCCACCTTTGTTCTTCTTTTTTGAGATTGTTTTGCCAATTCTGTGTACCTTGTATTTCCATATGAATTTCAGGGTCCACTTGTCAATTTCTGCAAAATCCCATCCAGGATTTTGACAGTGATTGTGTTAAATCTATAGAACAATTGAGGAGTATTGTCATTTTCCCAATATTGAGAGGAATACCACTTTCCATTTTACTGCACGTTTCTTTCTGACTCTTGAAGTATCAAATGTTTAGTTGTTCACAGTGTTTACCATTTTTTTAATAAGAATTTAGCAGAGACCCCTAGTCCTAGCAGTTAGGTGAAGAAGAGGCCAAAGAAGTTCCTTCATTTATCATGCGTAGTGAAAGATATTATTTTTAATGACTTTTAAGTCAATTGTATCTTCATGTTTTTGACTCACTCTAATCACCTCGAGTGCCAATCAGCAGCCATGCATGTAGATGATATAGCTGCTCGAAAGTCTTGTTTTCCAGCCCAGCTGGAAAGGGAATGGAGACTCTTCTAGCTGGTTTTCAGACTTGTTTGAAGTTTTTTTGTTTTGTTTTGTTTTTCTTGGAGTTTCCAGTGGAGATGCCACGCTGGCAGCAAATGAAGTATCCTGTAATGTGAAGCCTTATAAATATATGTTGGATCACTGCCATCATTATCAAAAGTGCTGGTACAGAAATGTGCAAAGGGAAGATTTTCAAATTAAGGTTGGCCTGTACATATAAATGTTAGCTCGTAAAGCTCAAGAAATACTAAATTGTAGTCTATTAGTCTCCTACATTTTATTGCCTTTTTGGAATGATCATGCACTTCAGAACATCCTTTAATCTGAGCTGGCTTGTGGTTGTATAAGAATGCAGCTTCTTTTTTCTTTAGGCTTTATATTCTCAGACGAGGAAAATTTACTGCATTTTATAAATAAATTAGAACTAAAAAGCAAATTTTATTCCCACCTTTTTATCTTCATGGAGGCCCTGCTTTAAGGCACTTGAGTGGTGCAGTTATACTCAGCCCCACAGCTAGTTCCACTGGAAGAAATAGTCTTCAAAATCTTTTTTTTTTTTTTTTTTTTGCTTCTTACAGGACATACTCCGGAATCATGGTAAAAGGAATACTGTTCTTAGTGAGAAGCAGACCTTTCTCTTTTTCAAATGCTGAAAGTTTTCACGTGTACTTCATTACTTTAGTAGATATTAAAATGTATCCCTCATTAAAATGAATATCATCTCTTTATTTAAATTAAGACAGATATTTTATTTATATTAAGAGAGAAACTTTCTAAATATTAGTGGCGCTCAATGTGTTTGTCATGTCGATTTACACTGAGTGAGGCCTTTTTTGATATTTAGCTTTACTACTAGCAAGTGTGGTGGGACTGGAAGCCAGTTGGAAGATTTCCTCATTTCCCCATGCTTAGTATTTAATATACATCAATGTTTTCTATTTGTAAATCGTGATGGAAATTACCAATTAAATGCAATGTGCATTACTACACAAGGTTTTAACAGTATCTTAAATATGGTCTGTAATATATACCTGATTATAGGTAAAGTTTATGACTTTGATTTGTGTGGCTATAAGTTAGTTTTAAAGTAAGTGACTAAACTTGGTAGGTAAGAATGAAATGATACAGAGAAAATATTTGCCCTATTAAATTGAAAGTGTTTACATTAACTAAATGGCTCATGTGAATATTTGGGCAAAAAATGTAAAACAGCTGACTTACAGCATTCATAGAACAGAGTGGATATTTCAGCCACTGGTCATATATTTATAAAATGTGTTAGCAAAATTTTCTTTTGGCTAAGTAATGGTACATAATTTTTAAATTATATGATAAATAAATTTTTTAAGTTTTCAGATAGTGTCCAGTGTACTTTCTTTTGTGTTTATGGACAGACTGACCAAGCAAAGTAAACCTTTGAAAAATTGTAATCCTGATATGAAAAAGTCTTTTCAAGTGCTTTTAGAAGGCCCTAAAAAATGAAAGAGTAACATAGGATGAACTAGTCACTGTCGTCCCTGGGTAGCATGGAAGTAGTTCTTGTGCTGCCTAACCCTTCTCCCCTACAGGGGGATATTATTCACCAACCACAGTAGCCTTTTCCTCTGAGCCTGGTCTCAGAATCCTCTTAACAGAGCATTCTCGGCAGCCCCATTCAGTCATTTGGGTCTGTCACACCAGAGAAAATACCCATTAAACATTTGTGACAAAATGTTTATGGCAAATATCCATCACATTTGCCAACCTAGGTCTAGGACATGGTACCCAGTATACCTTATATGACTTTATGTTGTTCTCATTTGTTGCTTTCGTATTCAAATATTTGAATATTTATTTTTTAATAAATATTTGAATATGTAAGCAAATATTCAATATTTGTATTAGGGAAACCCTGGTCAAGCCTTCCTGCTTCTTGGGCAGAGTAATAGAAGAAGAATGAAAATGCACCAGACCAAATTGAAATTCCCTATGGCCATCAGAGTGCTCAGTCCTTTGTGTGGTGATGTCTCTTGAATCAGTCTTCAGTGTAACATCCGGTTATTAATCACTGTTGTCCACTAGCTAATATTAACATTATGTGGCAAAGAAACAAAACATTAAGGCCTTAGAATTTGGCAACCAGTTAACATTAAAGACATTTTATTTTAACGACATGGAAGAAAAATGAGCAGCAAGATATTCAGGTTCCTGTTGAAGAGTCAACTAAAGTAAACCACTTAAAGAAAAGCTTTTTAAAAAAGTTCCAGGATCCCACACCATATTGCTGTATGTAAGGCAGCGGGCAGGAGCTACATCTGGCATGCGGCATGACTAGAATGGCTTCGCTCCCATGGAGGGCCTCACACACCTTGTGGCAGAGTGTGAAGCCCTTAGCTCATTAAAATGGTGGCTCCACCTGTGAAACACACATGTAGAAAGGGTTTCAGCGGAAAAGCTGCTTTTTTTTTTTTTTAGCACAGGGATGTATTGATTTGGTCATTTTCAAGTAGAAGGATGTGTGGTGGGTATGAAGAGGTTGACCCAAGTGGTATATAATGAAAAATAAAGGGAAGGTGGATATGGCATATGTTCATACTATGGAGTATGCAGAGAGCTACTTACTTGCAGATTCTATCCAAACAGGGGGGAAACTCTAAATATGCATTGCCACATTTCTTTACCGAGGGACAGGAGAATCCTGCTGAAAAGGAAACTAGGTGACACTTGCTCTTATCAGTATTTTGGCATTCAAGCTTTGAGAAAGTTTTCAATGTTTTTGGAGAAAGTTTGGTATTATGATACTTTATATCACATGTATGTTCTTATTAGAAAGCCTGAAAATTATTAAGTGTCTTAGAGGGAGTTTAAACTCAGATCTGAGTAATTCCAAAAAACTCAAAATTACTTTTTGCCCACCTCTTTAAAGACAGTAGCATCGTTGTTTGGGAAATGTCTCCCTCCAACTCCCCATCATGACGTTTCTCTAAAATTTGACTCATGTGAGTTAAATCACCCTATCTCCCAGCATTCTTTGGCACTATAGTTAATGAGATAATGTTTTCTGTGTGTGGAAACTTTTGCATTTAAGGAAGATGAGCCAAGTTAATCTTACTTAGGATGTCTCAGTCTGTTTGGTGTGCTGTAACAAAATACCGCCGCCTGGGTAGTTTATAAGCAACAGAAATTTATTTCTCACAGTCCTGGAGGCTGGGAAGTCCAGCATCAGGGCATCAGCATGGTTGTGTTCTGATGAAGACCCTCTTCTTGGTTCATAGCAGGTGCCTTCTCACTGTGTCCTCACATGGTGGAAGGGACATGGGATCTCTCTGGAACCTCTTTTAGAAGAGTGCCGGTCTCACTTCCAGGGGACACATTCAGACCATAGAGTATGGCGTCTGGAAAATCAGGAAAGCAGCAGAGCGTAGTAGCCAACAGCATGAGCTCTAGGATCAGCCTGCCGGGACTGGGCCTGGCTGGATCTGCTACTAAATGTAATTGCCTTGGAAATACTCTCTAAGCTCCAGTTGCCTGCTCTGTAAAACTAGGGGCATAATAATACTCTTATATAAGTTTGCTATGAGAGTAAAGGAGAGAAGATAGATAAAAATATTTTGCACACTGCCCAGCGTGTAGTCAGAACTCAGTATGAGTCATTGTTAACTTTCATGCACTTATAACCTAAAGCCTGCATTTTTTCCTTCTCTCAATATGTAAAGATTTCTCTTGTTCTGTTGAACCCTTTTGACCATATAACTTGAGTTCAAGATGTAAATGAGATGGGTATCCGTAGGCCAGTCTAATAGAAGGCCATGGAACAGTCTCAAACCATCAGTTTGCTCTGTTGCATCTGTCACCCTGCTAGACATGCACATTAGAGATACTTCTAATGGTATGTTGTTTTTTTGTTTTGTTTTAATTGAGATATAATTTGCATGCTATAAAATTCATCCTTTTTTAAAGTACACCTTTTAGCAGACTTTAGTATATTCACAAGGATGTGCAGCCATCCCCACGATCTAATTCCATAACATTTTCATCACCAGAAAGGACACTCTATATGCATTAGCAATCACTCCCCATCCCCCACTGACCCCCCACCCCAGCCCCTGGCTACCACTAATCTATTTCCCGTCTCTAAGCATTTATCTATTCTGGGTATTTCACATAAATGGACTCATACAGTATGTTGCCCCTTTTATCTGGCTTCTTTCCCTTAGCATGGGGTGTTTGAGGCTCTCCGTGGGGGAGCATGTGTCAGAACTCCAGTGTTTTTTAAGGCTGAATAATATTCCATTGTACAACTATACTGTTCTCTTGTTTATCCATTCATCAGCTGATGGAGATAAATGGGTTTAAATGGTTTTGTTTTTAGGAAAATCGTTGAAAGTAGTTTGAAAGAAATCTTTGAAAGTAGTCATCAAGACACTAACACTCTGTCTCTTTTTCTGCAGGCAAAGTATTTTATTGTCAGCTTTTTACAGGGAAGTTTTATGGAATTTGGATCAAAAAATTGAAATCTGAATGTTACTTTAGAGAGGGTTAAATCTTGCTCTTTCATTCAAGCCTCATTCTTTAATTTTACATTTCAACTGTGAAGCTTCTGTGGGCTTTTCCAGGGAAAAGGAGGAACAGCTGACGCGTGTGACTGAAGTTCAGAGGCTGCAGGCCCAGCAGGCAGATGCTGCTCTGGAAGAGTTTAAGCGGCAGGTGGAACTGAACTCAGAGAAAGTCTATGCCGAAATGAAAGAGCAGGTGAGGAGGCCGCTAGATCATCTGTTTGCAAAGTCACTCTCTCAGTAAGAAGGTACATTCTGATCTTTATATGACAGAAACATATTTACTCTTCACAAAGGTCGTATCAAAATTAGCCATACAATTGGGTCAGAGATTCAGAATGAAAAAGGGATATTAGCCCTGGCAGGGGAGGATACCCACCTTCCCTGGAGCCTGGAAAGAAGAGGTGGCCCCGAGCAGCGGAGAAGGAGGGCGGCCCTGGTGGAGAGGGCTCAGCCGGCCCCCTGAGTGCCCTGCTCCCCGCAGAATATGTGAAAGGAGGAGGCCGCAGTCTGCAGTTCTGGCAGGCCTGCTCTGTGCTCCCCTGGGCCACCAAGTGGGCGCTGATCAGCAACTCCTCAGTGGTAGTGCATGGAGGGAGAAGGGTGGCCGCCCAGCAGGAACGGGGCAGACAAGGAGATGGGTCCTCCTGCCTCCTTCAGGATTCCTTGATTCACCTTAAAGCAATGCCAGCCAGCATAGTCATTTTAAAGTCGTAGCTACAAATGTAGGAATGACAAGAGGGGGTCTGGCTTTAGGAGTGTGGATCAGCCTATCAGTACATTTCCATGAGCCATTTCCATAGAGCGAGGGCTCAGGTTACCCATGTCTGTGCCTGTGCATGTTCCGTAAATAGTGTTTTATTGATCAGTTACAGCAAATTACTTGCACCTGGCGTTTCAGGAGGACAGAGACCGTCTCTGGTTCTTGTACAAGTCAAGGAGTATGCTTTTTAGTTTCGAGAGAAAATAAAAAATTTGGAAAGAAGAAAGGGAACAAATATCTAGGTGCCCATCATGAAGACTCAACAATTGTCAACACTCTGTTTATTTAAACATTACAGATGAAGCTTTAGTTTACTTTGTTATTCATATCTGATCACACTACTCTCTCCTCTCCACTGGGGAGAAAACCACTGTCATTAATTTAGTGTGTGTTATTTCAGTCTCTTTTATATGTTTGTATGTATATATAATGTTCATGTATCTTACATGCATATGTTCTATATGTATGTAGATATTACATGCATATATAATTTTTGTGCATCTATTTTTAAAAAGTTAGGTGAGTACTACAGATTTATGTATGCCTTATTTGCTCTTTTATATTTAATTTTTTTTTTCAACTGGCTGCTGGAGTTTATTTTCCACTTGGTGCAAGGCTGCTCTTTTATATTTAATTTTATATATCTGTGCCCTATCCATGTTGATTTAGTGCAGTCCTTTTAACACTGAATATATTTTATCATATGAATATACCACATTTCATTTATCCGCTTCCCTATTCAAGGGTATTTGGTTTATTTTCGAGTTTTCTTGATTCTAAAAAATGTTGCAGTCTTGTCTGCAATCTCATTTTCAGCCAGAGTTATCTTCCTCAGGAGCCCCAAACACACACCAGGTGGTAGAAACATCCCTGTGGAAGGTTTTATGACAGAGCCCTGTATGGTTTCTAGTTTGGAGCCGTGCTTTCTTGTTGTTATTTTCTTGATTCAGACTTCCACTCCTATTGAGTTAGAATCCGAGAGTGGGTATTTGAGAGTGGGTATTCTGAGATCCCTTTCTTCCGTTTTCCCACCCACTGCCTAGGGCAAAAGCTGGATTCCTGTGGAGTGTTTGTGCCAGAAGGTGGAGACCAGCCCCTGCTGCATGGGTGTGCATCTTCCAGCTCCCTGCTAGCATCAGGGCCCAGGCCCTAGGATGTGTATTTAGTCCAAATATGCAATGGAGCTGCATACAAAACTCTCTAATCCCCTTAACACTTAAGGAATACAGAAAATCTTGAAGGAGGGGTCGCTGGCAAAAAATTAAAGGATAGAGTCAAGAAGGCTAAAAATGAGGCATTTGAAAGTGCTAAGACTGACAGTACAACTTCTGAGGGAAGCTGAGACCATGACAGCTACCTTTGGCTCAATGAATGCACCACTTGGGGCTGATGATGTAATATTAGCAGGTCATAGCATTCATGGGTAAGGAAGGAGAATAACACAAACAAACAACATGGAACTTGTGAGAACATTCTGTAGAGCAAGAAAAAGACATTTGTATTCAGCAGTCAAAGAATAAAAGCATACTTCTGAAGATAATATAGGGTAGAATTTAGGAAAAAAAATCAGAAAAGTATTATCTTTATAAGAAGACATGATCTATATGAAAGAGGTCACACATCTTAAGTAAAATTAATGCAGTGAAACCTGGATACATTCTGGAAAAAGAATTGAACCTCAAAAAGAAAGATGAAAATCCCACAAGTTTCTAGGCAGGATGAAACTGGCAAAGAAATTAGAAAAATAATGGAGTAATGTTTCAGAGTTTTGAAGGAGGAAGGTTGTGACCCACTTTTATACAAAACCAAAGAGTTTTTCACTTGCAAAATCAACAGAAAAACATATTCTTAGTAAGAGCTCATCTAATGTATACCGCTTATTTCTTTCCTGGAAAAAAATTCTATGAACACATCAATGAATCCAGAGATGAAACAAAAGATATCCCACACATTCTTAAACCATCATATTTAAGGATGAATAGGAAACAATGGAATCCAATGAAGTAGAAACAAATTTAACAATTCTTATAAATCCAATTATGAGAAAGAATGCTAATGTTTATTGATTTTTGGAAAAGAGTATATAAAGTAGAAAATATAACAATTTAAATCTAAATCTCTTGAGTACATTAACAAAGATCAGGATGGAGATGTGGGTAGTGAGTGGGTGAGAGGAGCATAAAGTATGCTAAACTCTTGGCCATGGAATGTAGAAACATAGGCATTAATAAAATTAACAAGAGGTTACATTCCCATAAAAATCTTGAGATGATAAGGCAAAACTTGAGATTAGATAACTGCCAAAGGAACAGAAGCAGAAACAGAACAAAATTTCCAAAATAAGACAGAGTATATAACTATAATAAATATTAATAGGTTAATTCTTTTAGTAAAAAAAGATATTGATTAGTTGACTAAAATCCATGCATGTGCTATTTATAAAAGACATGACTAATTTACACAAAAATTATATTAGAAAATGATGAAAATATATCACTTGTATTCAGGAAAAAAGAATGTAATACCATCAAATAAATCAGCATCAATACAAGTTAATAAACTGGACAAATGGATATATTTTTCATGCTAAAGGCAAGAATACTTAAATATGAAAAGAATGTTAGGAATATATGGAGAAATTAACATAAATAGTCATGGGGTGCTTTAATATTTTTCTCCATCTTTGACGGATCAGAGGGCAAAAACCAAACAAATAGGAGGTCTAAATAACAGCTTATAAAACACTTATATTTCTACTTTCTACCCTTCACATATGACACATTAAATTCCTACTCCCTTGAAACAGTTATAAAACTCAGTAGACCATAAAGAAAAACTCAATATGTTTCTAAAACTTGACATGACAGAGAGCACATATTTTTTACCACAATGCAATAAAACCAGAAATTAAATTTCAGTTAAAATCACTACATTCCACTTCACCAAAATTAAAAACTTTTGCTCTTTGAAAGACACAATTAAAAAACAACAAAAGGAGAGGGGCAGAGCAAGATGGCGGAGGAGTACGAGACCTGGATTTCGTCTGGTCTCAGGAATTCAGCTGGATAGGGGTCAAACCATTCTGAACACCTACAAACTCAACAGGAGATCGAAGAAAGGAATAGCAACAACTCTCTGAACAGAAAAGTGACCACTTTCTGGAAGGTAGGACGTGTGGAGAAGTGAATCCGAGGCGATATTCGGGAGGATAGATGGCGGGGGAGGGGGCCTCCGTTGGCCGCTTCTGGCAAGTGATAGAGCCGTGGAACACAAAATCGGAACTTTTAGAAGTCGGCTCCGCTGAGGGACGTTGCTTGAGTGGCTAAGCGGGGGGTGGAACCCTCGTGGGACAGTGTGGTCTTAGGACCCTCGGGGTCACAGAAAGACCGGGGGTGCCTGAGTGCGTCAGAGCTCCCAGGTATGGGAGCAGGGAAGCCGGCTGCAGAGACGGAGTTGAGGCGCGGACTCTCAGCTCGGGGTTGCCATAAACTGTGATCCGTGGCACAGTCGGGCCACTGCTCCTCCAGCAGGGACCCAACAAGTGGCAGATCCGGGGAGACTCCCCTTCCTCCCCTGGGAGGAGCGCCGCGGGAGCGCACCGCAGGGATCTGCTGGGTTTGGAGACTCCACACGGGGTCGTGTGCCAGAGATAGAAATGCTCAGTCACAGGCCGGGTGAGCACGGAGTGCGGCCAGAGACCGGGGAGACGGGAGTGACTGCTTTTCTCTGGGGGCTCACTGGGGAATGGGGCCCCGAGTTCTCGGCTCCTCCAGGGCAGAGATTGGGAGGCCGCCATTTTCACTCCCATCTTCCAGGGCTGTATGGAAAGCTTGCAGGGAACAAAAGCTCCCGAGAGCAAACCCAAGCAGATTACTTAGCCCGGACTGGCAAGGGCGGGGCAATTCCACCTCCGGCAAAGACATTTGGGAACCACGGCAACAGGCCCCTCCCCCAGAAGATCAGCCAGCCAAGACCTAGTTTACCAATCAATGAGAATGGCAGAACTCCAGCGCTAGGGGAGTAATGCACATAGAATCCATGGCTTTTTTTACCATGATTCTTTAGTCTTTCAAAGTTAATTTTTTTTTTAATTTTTCTTTTTCCCTTTTTCAACCAACATCTTATCAATCCCTTTTTAAAAAAACATTTTTATTTTTCATTTTTAGAGTCATATTCTGTCCCTTCATAGTAGTTACCCTTATTTTTGGCAGATATATATATAAGTTGTTCTCTCTTTAAAATTTTGAGATACAGTTTCTTCTAACAGATCAAAATATACCCTAAATCTCTAGTGTATGGCTTTGTTCTACTCTCCTGCCTGATCATATTCTCTCCCTTTTTTTTTTCTTTTTTTTTTAATCCTCTTCTTTCTTTTTTCAAACAACTTCTTATCAATTCCTTTTATAAAATTTTTTATAATTTTAATCTTTACAGTCATATTCCATCCCTTCATCATACCAACCCTTATTTTTGTACATATATAAAAGTTTTTCTTTCTTTGAAATTTTGGGAGGCACTTTCATCTAACAGACCAAAATACACCCAAAATCTAGTGTGTGGCACTGATCTATACACCAGCCTGATCATATTTGATCATATTCTGTTTTTTTTTTTGTTCTGTTTTTGTTTGTTTTTCTTTTTCTTTTTTCTTTCTTTCCCTTTCTTTTCCCCCGGCTTCAGGTCTTTTCTGATTTGTTTAGAGTATATATTCTGGGGAGATGTTACCCTGTTAGCATTTTGTTCTCTCATTCATCTTTTCTCCTCTGGACAAAATGACAAGACGGAAAAAAATCACCTCAACAAAAAGAACAAGAGGTAGTAGCGACTGCCAGGGTCCTACTCAATACAGACATTAGTATGATGTTGGATCTAGAGTTCAGAATCATAACTTTAAAGATACTAGCTGGGCTTGAAAAAAGCATGGAAGTTATCAGAGAAACCCTTTCTGGAGGAATAAAAGAACCAAAATCTAACCAAGTCCAAATCAAAAAGGCTATTAATGAGGTGCAATCAAAAATGGGGGCGCTAACTGCTAGGATAAATGAGGCAGAAGAGAGAATCAGTGATATACACGACCAAATGATGAAAAATAAAGAAGCTGAGAAAAAGAGAGATAAACAACTACTGGAGCAGGGGGGAGAATTCGAGAGAGAAGTGATACTATAAGACGAAACAACATTAGAATAATTGGGATCCCAGAAGAAGAAGAAAGAGAGAGAAGGGCAGAAGGTATATTGGAGCAAATTATAGCAGAGAATTTCCCTAATTTGGGGAAGGAAACAGGCATCAAAATCCAGGAGGCACAGAGAACCCCTCACAAAATCAATAAACATAGCTCAACACCCCGAAATCTAATAGTAAAGCTTACGAGTCTCAGAGACAAAGAGAAAATCCTGAAAGCAGCTCGGGAGAAGAGATATGTAACCTACAATGGTAGAAACATTAGATTGGCAACAGACCTATCCACAGAGACCTGGCAGGCCAGAAAGGACTGGCAGGATATATTCAGAGCACTAAATGAGAAAAATATTCAGCCAAGAATACTATATCCAGCTAGGCTGTCATTGAAAATAGAAGGAGAGATAAAAATCTTCCAGGACAAACAAAAACTAAAGGAATTTGCAAACACGAAACCAGCCCTACAAGAAATATTGAAAGGGGTCCTCTAAGCAAAGAGAGGGCCTAAAAGCAACATAGACCAGAAAGGAACACAGACAATATACAGTAACAGTCACCTTACAGGCAATACAATGGCACTAAATTCCTATCTTTCAATAGTTACTCTGAATGTAAATGAGCTAAATGCCCCAATCAAAAGACACAGGCTATCAGATTGGATTAAAAAACAAGACCCATTGATGTGCTATCTGCAAGAGACTCATTTTAGACCCAAAGACACCCCCAGATTGAAAGTGAGGGGGTGGAAAACCATTTACCATGCTAATGGACACCAAAAGAAAGCTGGGATGGCAATCCTTATATCAGACAAATTAGATTTTAAAGCAAAGACTGTAATAAGAGATGAGGAAGGACACTACATCCTACTTAAAGGGTCGATCCAACAAGAAGATCTAACAATTGTAAATATCTATGCCCCTAACATGGGCGCAGCCAATTATATAAGCCAATTAATAACAAAAGCAAAGAAACACATTGACAACAATACAATAATAGTGGGGGACTTTAACACCCCCCTCACTGAAATGGACAGATCATCTAAGCAAAAGATCAACAAAGAAATAAAGACTTTAAATGACACACTGGACCAAATGGACTTCACAGACATATTCAGAACAATCTGTCCCAAAGCAACGAAATACACATTCTTCTCTAGTGCCCATGGAACATTCTCCAGAATAGAT
>NW_022589744.1:4945046-4964698 GCF_004348235.1 Phoca vitulina
TTGCTTTGGGATGGAATGTTCTGAATATGTCTGTGAAGTCCATTTGGTCCAGTGTGTCATTTAAAGTCTTTATTTCCTTGTTGATCTTTTGCTTAGACGATCTGTCCATTTCAGTGAGGGGGGTGTTAAAGTCCCCCACTATTATTGTATTGTTGTCGATGTGTTTCTTTGCTTTTGTTATTAATTGCCTTATATAATTGGCTGCTCCCATGTTAGGGGCATAGATATTTACAATTGTTAGATCTTCTTGTTGGATAGACCCTTTAAGTAGGATATAGTGTCCTTCCTCATCTCTTATTACAGTCTTTGGTTTAAAATCTAATTTGTCTGATATAAGGATTGCCACCCCAGCTTTCTTTTGGTGTCCAATAGCATGGTAAATGGTTTTCCACCCCCTCACTTTCAATCTGGGGGTGTCTTTGGGTCTAAAATGAGTCTCTTGCAGACAGCATATCGATGGGTCTTGTTTTTTAATCCAATCTGATAGCCTGTGTCTTTTGATTGGGGCATTTAGCCCATTTACATTCAGGGTAACTATTGAAAGATAGGAATTCAGTGCCATTGTATTGCCTGTAAAGTGACTGTTACTGTATATTGTCTGTGTTCCTTTCTGGTCTATGTTGCTTTTAGGCTCTCTCTTTGCTTAGAGGACCCCTTTCAATATTTCTTGTAGGGCTGGTTTCGTGTTTGCAAATTCCTTTAGTTTTTGTTTGTCCTGGAAGATTTTTATCTCTCCTTCTATTTTCAATGACAGCCTAGCTGGATATAGTATTCTTGGCTGCATATTTTTCTCATTTAGTGCTCTGAATATGTCCTGCCAGTCCTTTCTGGCCTGCCAGGTCTCTGTGGATAAGTCTGTTGCCAATCTAATGTTTCTACCATTGTAGGTTACATATCTCTTCTCCCGAGCTGCTTTCAGGATTTTCTCTTTGTCTCTGAGACTCGTAAGTTTTACTATTAGATGTCGGGGTGTTGACCTATTTTTATTGATTTTGAGGGGTTCTCTGTGCTTCCTGGATTTTGATGCCTGTTTCCTTCCCCAAATTAGGGAAGTTCTCTGCTATAATTTGCTCCATTATACCTTCTGCCCCTCTCTCTCTTTCTTCTTCTTCTGGGATCCCAATTATTCTAATGTTGTTTCGTCTTATGGTATCGTTTATCTCTCGAATTCTGCCCTCGTGATCCAGTAGTTGTTTATCTCTCTTTTTCTCAGCTTCTTTATTTTCCATCATTTGGTCTTCTATCTCACTGATTCTCTCTTCTGCCTCATTTATCCTAGCAGTTAGCGCCCCCATATTTGATTGCACCTCATTGATAGCCTTTTTGATTTCTACTTGGTTAGATTTTAGTTCTTTTACTTCTCCAGAAAGGGTTTCTCTAATAACTTCCATGCTTTTTTCAAGCCCAGCTAGTATCTTTAAAGTGATGATTCTGAACTCTAGATCTGACATCGTACTAATGTCCGTATTGAGTAGGTCCCTGGCAGTCGGTACTACCTCTTGTTCTTTTTGTTGAGGTGATTTTTTCCGTCTTGTCATTTTGTGCAGAGGAGAATAGATTAATGAGAGAACAAAATGCTAGCAGGGTAACAACGTCCCCAGAAAATATACTCTAAACAAATCAGAAAAGACCTGAAGCAGTGGGAAAAGAAAGGGAAAGAGAGAAAAAAGAAAAGGAAAGAAAAAAAGGAAAAAGAAAAAGATAAAGATAAAAACAAACAAAAGCAGAACAAAACAAAACAAAACAAAAACAGAATGTGATCAAATATGATCAGGCTGGATTATAGATCAGTGCCACACACTAGATTTTGGGTGTATTTTGGTCTGTTAAAAGAAAGTCCCTCCCAAAATTTTAAAGAAAGAAAAACTTATATATGTACAAAAATAAGGGTTGATATGATGAAGGGATGGAATATGACTGTAAAGATGGAAATTATAAAAAATTTTAAAAAAGGATTTGATAAGTTGTTTGAAAAAAGAAAGAAGAGGATTAAAAAAAAAAAGAAAGAAAGAAAAAAGGGAGAGAATGTGATCAGGCAGGGGAGTAGAAAAAAACCATACACTAGAGATTTAGAGTATATTTTGATCTGTTAGAAGAAACTATCTCAAGATTTTAAAGAGAGAACAACTTATATATATATGCCAAAAATACGGGTAACTACTATGAAGGGATAGAATATGACTTTAAAAATGTAAAATAAAAATGTTTTTTTTTTTAAAAAGGGATTGATAAGATGTTGGTTGAAAAAGGGAAAAAGAAAAATTCAAAAAAAAAGAAAAAAGGAAAAAAGAAAAAAAGACAGTTAAAAAAAATAATTAACTTTGAAAGACTAAAGAATCATGGTAAAAAAGCCATGAATTCTATGTGCAGTATTCCCCTAGCGCTGGAGTTCTGCCATTCTCATTGATCGGTAAACTTGGTCTTGGCTGGCTGTTCTCGCTGATCTTCTGGGGGAGGGGCCTGTTGCCGTGGTTCCCAAATGTCTTTGCCAGAGGCAAAATTGCCCCGCCCTTGCCGGTCCGGGCTAAGGAATCTGCTCGGGTTTGCTCTCCGGAGCTTTTGTTCCCTGCAAGCTTTCCGTACAGCTTTGGAGGCGGAGAGTGAAAATGGCGGCCTCCCAGTCTCCGCCCCGGCGGAGCCGAGAACTCGGGGTCCCGCTCCTCAGCGAGCCCCCAGAGAAAAGCAGTCAGTCACTCCCGTCTCCCCGGTCTCCGGCCACACTCCGCGCTCACCCGGCCTGTGACCGCGCCTTTCTATCTGGCACCCGACCCCGGGTGGAGTCTCCAAACCCAGCAGATCCCCGCGGTGCGCTCCCGCACCTCTCCTCCTGGGGGAAGAAGGTGAGTCTCCCCGGATCTGCCGCTTGTTGGGTCCCTGCTGGAGGAGCAGTGGCCCGACTGTGCCGCGGATCACGGTTTATGGCAACCCCGAGCTGAGAGCCCGCGCCTGGGCTCCGTCTCTGCAGCCGGCTTCCCTGCTCCGATCCCTGGGAGCTCTGCCGCACTCAGGCACCCCCGGTCTTTCTGTGACCCCGAGGGTCCTGAGACCACACTGTCCCGCGAGGGTTCCACCCCCCACTTCGCCACCAGAGTGACGTCCCTCAGCGGAGCAGACTTCTAAAAGTTCCGATTTTGTGCTCCGCGGCTCTATCACTTGCCAGAAGCGGCCGACGGAGGCCCCTCCCCCGCCGTCTATCCTCCCGAATATCGCCTCGGATTCACTTCTCCGCACGTCCTACCTTCCAGAAAGTGGTCGCTTTTCTGTTCAGAGAGTTGTTGCTATTCTTTTCTTCGATCTCCTGTTGAGTTTGTAGGTGTTCAGAATGGTTTGATCCCTATCCAGCTGAATTCCTGAGAGGAGACGAAATCCAGGTCTCCTACTCCTCCGCCATCTTGCTCCGCCCCCCTTTGTGGGGATGTTTTAATTTCTCACCCAGAAGTGGAATTCCTGGCTCATATGGTAACCATGTTTATCCATTTGAGGAACTGCCAAACCGTCTTCCATTTTATATTCCCACCAACAGGGTATGAGGGGTCTGATTTCTCCACATCTTCACCAACACTTGCTATTGTCGGTCTTGATTAAAGCCATCCTAGTGGATGTGAAGTGGTATGTCATTATTGTTCCAATTTGAAATTGCCTTAATGACAGTGATGTTGAGCATCTTCTCATATGCTTTTTGGCCATTTGTATATCTGCTTTGGAGAAATGTCTTTTCAGTTCCTTTGCCCATTTTAAAATTGAGTATAATTGCCCATTTATTACTCAGCTGTAAGCATTCTTTATATATTCTTGATACAAGTCCCTTATCAGATATATGACTTGCAAATATTTTCCCCCATTCAGCACATGCCAAGGCCTTAAAAATTCTTGTTGAATAAATATTTGAATGCTCAAAATTATATTTCCATTACAATGTTATTATAGCATTAGAATATAGTCAATTATATACCAGTGTTAATTTCCCTGACTTAAACTATTAAATATATGTAAATAAATTGATATAGCTTTTGTTATCTTATCATTTTTAAATTCACCATTATGATGGATAGGGGATGTTTAAAATCTGCCATTTTAATGAATGGACAAATTACAAAAACATGGAATATAATTAATTTTTTGTTTAAAAAATATATTTGATTTTTAAATGTTATAGATGGAAAAAGTGGAAGCAGATCTAACTAGATCCAAGTCTCTTCGTGAGAAACAATCAAAGGAGTTTTTATGGCAGCTGGAGGATGTCAAACAACAATATGAACAGCAGGTTGGTCTTCCATTTTGATGATGCCGTTGAATTTTTAAATGCATTTATAATCTCTCTTTTAAAAATCTCATTATATCAGGGGCACCTGGCTGGCTCAGTTGGTGGAGCATGTGACTCTTGATCTTGGGGTTGTAAGTTTGAGGCCCACACTGGGTATAGAGATTACTTAAAAATAAAATCTTAAAAATATATCATTATATCATCAAATCCACGCACAATGGAAATATTACTAAGAATGTTATTACCAATATATGTGAATCCTTTAAAACAAAATCTGTTTCAGGAATATCCAGAAATAGGATTTTAGCTCTTCGCTGAAGTCTCTTCCAGCGGTTTGTTAATCTGCACATTTAATTGAAACATTTATTGTGATTCTTGAGTCCTTCTGTTCCTGTCAGAGCAGAAGTCTGACTTGCTTATTTATTGAAGAAGTAGTTTTGGGTACCTACCATGTCCCAACCCTGGGCAGAGCAGTAAGTCAGACTGACAACGTCTTTTCTCACAGAGCAAATACTACATTTTTTTTATAATCATTTAAAAACATTTTTTATTTAAATTTAGTTAACATATAGTTTATTATTAGTTTCAGGGGTAGAATTTAGTGATTCATCAGTTGCATATAACACCCAGTGCTCATTACATCACGTGCCCTCCTTAATGCCCATCCCCCACCCCCCCCCACCTCCCCTCCAGCAACCCTCAGTTTGTTTCCTATAGTTAAGAGTGGTCTTATGGTTTGCCTCCCTCTCCATTTTTATGTTATTTTATTTTTCCTTCCCTTACCCAATGTTCACCTGTTTTGTTTCTTAAATTCCACATATGAGTGAAATCATATGATAATTGTCTTTCTTTGATTGACTTATTTCGCTCAGCATGATACCCTCTAGTTCCATCCATGTCATTGCAAATGGCAAGATTTTATTTGTTTTGATGGCTGAGTAGTATTCCATTGTATATATATATACCACATCTTCTTTATCCGTTCATCTGTCAATGGACATCTGGGCTCTTTCCATATTTTGGCTATTGTGGACATTGCTTTATAAACATTGAGGTGCATGTGCCCTTTGAATCACTATTTTTGTATCCTTCAGATAACTATCTAGTAGTGCAATTGCTGGGTCATAGGGCTAGTATCCAAAATCTATAAAGAACTTAACAAACTCAACACCTAAAAAATCCAGTCAAGAAATGAGCAGAAGACATGAACAGACTTTTCTCCAGAGAAGACATACAAATGGCTAACAGAGCATATACTGCATTTTGGTGGCCAGCCAGCCCATTAATAAAACAAACAAACAAACACAAAATAATTTCAAAGAGTGATTTATGAAGGAGAAAGAAGGTGTGTACAGAAGCCTTGTTGGGCGGGGGTGGGAAGGGGATTACCAGCATTGACAGGTGGTCAGGGAAGCCCTCTGAGCAGGGGAACTTTGTGCTGAGAATCTTGAAAACCTCGGGATGAGCCAGCCTTGAAGTCTCTGGAGGAATACTATTCCACGCTGGGGGAACAGTCAGTCCAAGTATCTGAGATGAGAGCAAAGTTGGGAGTGTTCAAGGAACAGAAATGACAGAAAAGGCCGGTTCAGCAGGAGTGTAGAGGGGAAGGTTCCAGCTGTAGGAGATGGGGCGAGAACTGGGCTTGGCCTAAGACCAGGATGTCTGGGGCAGTGTACGAGGTTTGGATTTTGTTCTCAGTGCTCTGCGTCTTAATTATTTTATAAAAAAAGTTCTTATTTTCATCTTTTCTAAAAATGTATTCCTGCTAATTCTTGGAATATTCAAGGTGGTTATTAATTTTTACTTGTTTGTTTAATTTGCTTGCCTTGTTTCCTTTACATCTGGAAAAATGTTAAATAGCTGAATCACTAAGTTAAGAAAATTTTTTTCTAAAGACAATATTTGAACCTTTTTATTCTGAAATAATTTTTTTATTCTGAATAACTTTTTCATTATTATATTTTCAATTCGTTATAAGTGGCTACTACCTCAAAAACTAATTAATCCCTTGTGATTTACTGAATTTTAATCCCTCTCCTAAGTGATGGCAGTTAGGGGCTCAGTTGAGTTCCATGAAAGGGAAATCTGATCTGAAATGTGACCTTATGGCTGTTCTGTTGTTGCTTTTTTATCTTAAAATGTTGGTAAAAAATACCTGAGTTACTTTCATAGTGATGGTGTAAAGTTTGCAAATTGGTCCTTCTTTGTTATTTGTATTCTCTGCTTTGTCTTGCTCCATTCTGTCTGGAGCAAATCACACCCATGCTTCAAGACTTGCTTCCTGCTCCAGCATGGCCCTAAAATGTCACGTGACCTTTTTGGCCCACACCCCTTTCTTCCTTCTCTGCAATTAGGCCATTAGTCATCTCGTGATTCTGTACTCTTAAATCAGTTCTTATATTGTAAAATATCGTATAGAGCTGTTTTTATCCAGAATGGAGTGCAGTCTACAAGGGAGCAGAAACTTTCTCTTCTCTTTCTTCCAACCTCTATTACATTATGTTTCTGTGATTGAGTTGATGGTAGAAATACATTATAGAATTCATTACGTTGTTGAATTCAATGGAGTGGGAAGTGGGGATAAGAAGGAAACTAAGACAGCCAAATATAAATAAGAATATTAAGGAAGGGCTAGAAGTGTTGCATATTATCATGCTCTGGTTATGAGGTATAACTGAGACGATTTTGGGATTAAAAGCAAAGATAAAAACAAGAAAAATGTCAGTTCCTCTAAGTAAGCTGGTGGAGGAACCGGAGAGAGAGGGAAGCCAACAAGTTAAAAACTGTTTCTATGACACAGATATGACTCAGAAACTATTGTGTTTCAGGGTGAGTATAAGGGGGAGAAGCATTCTCTTTGAGAGTTTAAAAAATTATATTTTCAGGGGTGTCTGGATGGCACAGTCCATTGAGCGTTGGACTCTTGGTTTCAGCTCTGGTGATGATCTCAGGGTCGTGAGATCAAGCCCTGAGTTGGGCTCTGCACTCAGTGGAGGAGAGCCCTGAGTTGGGCTCTGCACTCAGTGGAGAGGGAGACCTCTCTTTCTGCCCCCACGCTTCTTCTGCCTCTCACCCTCCATTCGCTGTCTCTCTCTCTAAAATAAATAAATAAATAAATAAATACATAAATAAATAAATATTTTTAAAAAATTATATTTTCATTTTGATGATAATCTTGTAGATGACAGATGTATAACCAGATGTAGCCAAGTGACTTCAGTGCCTGATTTGCATTTATTTTGTGATTGTTTCGGCACAACTCTGGCTTTTTAAAGTTGGACACATAAGAAAAACCACCATAGAAAATTAACATTTGACTAAATAAAAATTATTTAAGTTAAAAAAATAATATTTTCAATGAATGTGATAGGCAAAGAGCGACTGTCTTATGAAATTAATAAATTTATAACAAAGATAATTAGCATATAAATTAAGTAATTAGCACAAATCATAAGAAAATCATTAATGTCCCAACGAATGACCTGGCAAAGGACAGAAACAGATAAGAAACGAATTGAATAAACGACCATGTAGAAACATCTTCAGCCTTAGTATTAATGAAAATGCAAATTAGAATTAACAATGATGTACCATCTAAAGTTGGTAAAAGTTTAGTGAAATTTTTACTTCATATATTGCTGATGGAATTTAAATTAATGCAGCCTTTTTGGAGAGGATTTTGGCAGTATCTGCCAAGAGTCATAAAAAGTATTTACACCCGTGATCTCAGACAGAAATATTCAAACAATAATGTTAATTATTTTTTAGGTGATGGAATCATGGTTGATTCTTTCTCTATACTCCCTACTTTCTACATTATGACTGTCTTTTTTAATGCGACAGTCATGTTTTTAATTTAAAAATACACTTACATAGTGATGAATCACTAAATTCTACACCTGAAACCAATTTTACCATATATGTTAACTAACATGAATTTAAATAAAAACTTGGGGAAAAAAACTTACATAAGCTCGTTTGAAAGAATGTAAGTTTCAAAGGCTTTTCTCAGAATGATAGTTTTAAAAATCTACCAAAGTTTTGTCTTTGTATAGTCTTGTTTAAAAATACTTAATAGGGGAAATTAATTTTTTAAAGAATTGATACTATTAATAGAAACTACATGCTGTTGGGGTGCCTGGGTGGCTCAGTCAGTTGAGCACCTGACTCTTGATTTCGGCTCAAGTCATGATCTCAGGGTTGTGGGATTGAGCCCCATGTCCAGCTCCATGGCATGGAGACTGCTTAAGATTCTCTCCCTCCCTCTCCCTCTGCCCCTGCTTGTGTTCTCTCTCTTACGAAAGAAAGAAAGAAAGAAAGAAATAAGGAGAGGAAGAGAGAAAAAGGTGCCTGAGTGGCTCAGTCAGGTCATGATCCCGGGGGTCTGGGAGCAGGGAGCCTGTTTCTCCCTCCACCTCTGCCTCTCTCTCTCTGTCTCTCATGAATAAATAAATAAAATAAATAAATACAATCTTAAAAAAAAAAAAGAAGAAACTACATGCTGTTGCATTAATTTTCTGTACTTCATTTTCATGAAAAGGGGTAAATGATACAAGTGTCATGCAAACATGTGACAGGAATTAAAAAAAAAACTCACATGAGGATCTCTCAGAGCTTGGTGATTTCACCCATTTTATTCTTCCTATAACTACAGGCCTGTTCATTAGACTCGGTGTTGAGATTGAAGATCCCAGGCAGTAACCCACTAGGGAAAGAAAAAGGCAGGAGGAATATGAGCTAGTAGATTTTAAGAGAATATTTATTGATGTGATAATATACCAACTTTTTAAAACCCTTTCCAACATAAAATTTTATTAACTGGAACAGTATTCCCCCAGACCACTCCAAATTGTAAAGATTTTTACTGTGAAAGTTTATCATGAGAAATGATAGGCATGTAGCTGTGATCCCTACAAGCTAGCACAAGTTCACTAAAAATGAAGCCGATTAAACTAAGCTCATTTCTTTCTCTGAACGGGGGGCCAGGCTGGTAGATAAGGCAAGTATAGCTGGACTTCACTGAGCCATATGGTAAGGTCCTTCATGTAGGCAATATGGGAAAATATGGCTCCGATATTGGTGCATTTATGTGGCTAAGTGATGGTTCAAAGGGCCATCTCTGAATGACCAGTGTCAACCTGAATGAGATTTCTAAGTGTGTCCGTCACTGGATGATGAGACAGAGGTAAAGTTCCCTGCTTCCCTAGAGCTCAGAGGAGCGGTTAACGAGTAGGATATGAAAATCAGAACTCTGAAGCTTTAAACAGCTGAAATTAAGATGATTAAATTCAATGGGATTGAATATAAAATCCTATGCTTAGATTTAAAAAATTATTGGCAAAAAATACAAGGCAGGGGTGGGGGTGGGTGAGGGGTATAAAGGGTGGGGACAGCAAGGCAGACAGAAAAACATGCCTGGGATGATGGCATAATGGGCCCAGTCCGTTGTTTACATGTCACATCACATAAAGAATAAGTCAGTTCTGGTCGCCACATTTTAAGTAGGAGAGTGACAAAAACATGTTCAAAGGAAAGTCTCCAGAATATAGAAAGACTTGGAACTATGTCAGAGAGAATATTTAAAGGAATTTTGCCAAGAGAAAACAAGACTAAGGAGAATAGCCTATCTATTTATTCTTAAATTCAAGGTCTGTCATCTAGGAAATAGTAGGATTGGTCTGTGTGAGAATATCCCAATAGCCAGCAGTTAGTAGGACTGGCTCGGGGCCACGTACCACTTCTGCATGCTCTATATGCGTTCAGCCATGTCCCACCTCACAGTGGTCTTGTGAGGCAGAGACCATTACGTATCATTCCCATCTTCTAGTTGTAGAAACTGAAGCTCATCCTCCTAAGTGACCTGTCCAAGGTCCCACACACAGAATCAGAACCTGAAATGGAGCCATGCTCCTAACCTCCACTCTAAACGGACTCCCCTTCCACTTCCAGGAGGCAGAAATTGAACCCAGGTGTAGATAATATGGGGAGGCATATTTTGAGTCATTTCAAAGTCGTTCTTTCCTAAAGAATTATTCAAATGTACAGTGGTTTATCTTGCGAGAAAGTAAGTTCGAAGTAGGCGTCGGGAGTGTTGTGGGGGGATGCTGTGCATTTGGGGGGGGTGCTGTCCTACTGCTAAGGTCCCTTTCGAATCCAGTGTTCTGTGATTTTCTGTTCTTTTGCCTGATTAGACCCTCAGCCCGTGTGTGTGTCTCGTGACAGATGGAGCCATCTCTGGATTAGGTACCTGTCTAGCTGCAGGTCCGTCTCCAGGGCTGCTGCCTGCTTTCTCAGCTGCCATTTTGTACAAGTGTGACAACTTTTCTCTTATTCTGTCAAACTTTTCTATAAAATGTGAAATATGGTTCTAGCATCTCACACTGGAAGGGGACGTAGACGCTTGTCACCCAGGCCCTTGTCTACACTCAGACTGGTGTAGGTGATCTCTGGGGTGGTGAGCCAGCGCCAGGGTGTGTGTGGGGCTGCACACATGCTTCCTGGAAGGTTGGAGTCACTTGATTATTTTGTGGGAAAGCGAAGCAGTTTTACTACTGAGGTAACAATCATATTAAAACAAACAGAGACTTTCCTGTTTTGAAAAATGCAAAGTTCTCATGAATTTTTAAGATGAAATAGGACATTTCAAAGAAACCTCCAGCTTGCAGAGGCTGCTTCAGGCTATGCCCTCAAGATCCCCCAGAGGGGTGCTATTCATTTTCACTGCTGCTAGGGGTACTTTGGTGGAAAGTTTAGAAGCACTTATCTGGCCTAATCCTCCCATTTTTA
The DNA here is from genome assembly GCF_004348235.1 of Phoca vitulina. Classification (NCBI taxonomy): domain Eukaryota; kingdom Metazoa; phylum Chordata; class Mammalia; order Carnivora; family Phocidae; genus Phoca; species Phoca vitulina. Next base: position 4,956,097 of record NW_022589744.1, read on the forward strand.
TAATGAGGGAATTGCCATCCAGAGGAAATGAATGACTTGTTCTTTTGGGTTCTCAGTTTCCTTATTCAGTTTTCATTTTTGAGCCCCCTCCCATATAGAAAGCATCATGCCAGGAACTGAAATGAAGTGAAAAAAGCAAAGTGGTATTTTAAAATATTTTAGCCAGAATGCAGGCATAAAGTGGGCAGATGTAGAGAGAAAAACATCAAACACATGGGCTAAACACTCACACAAATATCCTGTAAAGCCCAAGCTTTCATCAAGATTTCCTGTTTCTTTCCTGTATAACCCATTGGAACAAAAAGACAATTCTAATTGTCTGCACAAACCTCATTCAAGCTGGAAACAAACAACAAACCAGGCATGCTAGGATTTCCTGAACTATGGAGATTTTTTTGGCAATCCATCGTATCATTCTTTAGTCTTCTATTTTATATCTTCTCTTTTCACTACAAAGCCTTTAAAGGGAAATGTAGTGCAACAGATAAGTAGTCGAATTCTCGGGGAAGAATAAATACTTACTGTGAATGATCATAAAAAACACTGAAGGACCAACTGCTTACACGTTACTCTTACTTGAAACTTCAAAATATTTTGGTAGCAAAGACAGTGTAAAGATGAGACAAAATTATACAAGATAAGTAGTTGGGAAGTTTTAAGATCAGTTGAGATATTTAATTAGCAGACAGTATGCAAATCCCAATTTTTCTCCTCTCAATATTTTAGTTATCTCCATGTTTTAGGTAATATAGTCTAAAAACATGGGCTTCTGTTACGTTAGACTATTTAGCCTCCCGGGGAAAGGATACGGTACAAAGCAAGACATAGAGGGGAGAGAGGGAAGACATGACTAGTCGAGGTGCCCAGGGAGATGGAGCGGTACGGGGACCCTGGCCCAGGGAGAGGTGTTGGCTTCAGAGGGGAGGGGCAGGCCTCTGCTGCAACTAGTGAGAAGCGGAGAGGAGGACAGATACATGGAAGTTTGTAGCTCTGCAGCAGGAAACCGAGGACGCTCTTGTTACTGGAGGTTTTCCTCCGTGAGAGAGGAGGAGAGATCATTTGCTGACACTGGAGGAGTTACATGGACAGCAGAGCTGATGGAAGTGGGGATTATTTGATATTATTGTGGTGATCGCATGACTGATCTGACAAGAAAAACTTGGTGAAACTTCTTTTTTGGTAGCAAGGTCCCCGATGAGGTTAATGACCATGAAGTTGTGGGTTTCCCTAAGAACTCTCCAAAATGGATTTTTGTAGGATTTATTGTTTTCTGAACATGTGTGTACTTCATTGTACATCAAGTATGCTCTGTCATTCTCTGTTTTCTTTTGCTCACTTTATAATACTCTTTTTAAAAGTCTTTTGGTTTGGCTTTCCTTTTCCAGATTGTAGTACACAATTTTTGAGGCTTAACTACATAACAGCCCCTCTGCTCTTTCAGTGATGGTCTAGATAAATGCAGTCCTGATCCAGTGATGCTGCAAGGCACAGATTGATCCTACCGGCAATAGGCAGAGCGCCCAGATTCCTGGATGTTAGTCTCCAGAGTCAGAGACCCAGGCTATGAAGCCGTAGAGCCTGGGCCCATGGGTCCAGGTCAAGCGTTAGGGTCCAGGTCAAGCGTTAGGAGCCTGGGTCCATAGAATGGGTGTTGATGCTTAGTGAAAGGTATACTTAAAGCAGGCCTCCTCTTCCTGTTTGTTTGTAACTTTTCTCATCTAGGTTAAAACAAATGGCACTTTTATCTGGAGTGGGAATTAAGAGGGCAAAGATGAACACAATTCTTTTCAATAACTTTAATATGAATTATAAATGTTGTATTTTAGGGATACTTCATTTTAAAAATGTTTCCTATGGGTGCCCAGGTGGCTCAGTTGGTTAAGCGTCTGTCTCTGGATTTCAGCTCAGGTCATGATCTCAGGGTTGTGAGATCAAGCCCCACGTTGGGCTCTGTGATGAGTGTGGAGCCTGCTTAAGATTCTCTCTCCCTCCCACTCCGCTTTGGGCCATTCCCCCATGCCCCACCCCCTGCTCATATGCTCACTCTCTCTAAAAAAAAAAAAATAGTAAAAAATAAAAATGTTCCCTAGATAGTGATATGGTTGATGACTCCCATTCTCTAGATACCTTAGAAGTCTGCAATAGAAGCAATGTCTTTCCAATCATTCATTAGTTAACATACGTTTATTGAGCACCTACTTTGTACTAACCATTGTTCCAGGTGCTTAGGATATAGCAGTGAACAAAATAGAGTCTCTGCTCTTATGGTAGAGGACACAACAGCAACACCTCTTTCTCTCTCTCTCCCAAAATTGCTATGAAATAAAGCAGGATAAGGTGTTTAGAGTGAAGGGCTGTTTTATGTAGGGTGGTTGTTTCATATAAGGTGTTACTTTATATGCGGCCTGTGAAAGGCTCTAAAGAAGTGATACTCAAAACCTGCATGAAGGGAAGGAGGAAACCATACAAAATGAAATAAGGGAAGAATATTTCGTGCAGAGGGAATGGGTTGGTATGTGACTGGAATGGAGTGAGCCAGGGAGAGAGTGTTAGGAGCCAAGGTTAAGCTGTGGGCAGCTTATATCAAGTTCTGTGGACTGTGGTGGGAAGTTTAGGTTTTATTCTGAGTGTGACAGGAAGCCATTGGAGCATTTGAGCAAAATCTGGTCTGAGTTTTAAAAAGATTTCTCTAGCTGCTGTGTGGAGCATTAATTGTCAGGGATGCAGTGGGGGTGTGGAGCCAGTTAGGAGAGATTGCAGGGGTCTGGTGAGAGATGACCATGGCTGGGACCCGGGGAGGGGTGTGGTGGGGGTGATGGCAAGTGGTCAGATCAGGATGTATTTGGCAGCAAGGACTTGTTAGTGGATATGAAATGGAGTATGAGGGGAAGAGGGAACTCAAAATGGGACTCGTCAGTTTTTCGGCTGAACAACCAGGTGAATGATGGTGACAGACATGGACCCAGGAGTAGAGAGAGAAGAGATAGGAAGTCCCAGGACTGAGCCCAGGGGCATTACAGTGCTCAGAGATGGGGAGGTGGAAGAAAAACAGAGACTGGGGAGAGAAGCCGGTGAGGTAGCAGGGAAACTAAGAAGGTCTTGTTTCCCATAAGCCATGTGCAGTCAGTGTTTCTGGAAGGAAGAAGTGAGCAGCCGGTTGTTTCTGGGGCTGCCAAGAGGGGAAGTTAGATGGGGACTGAGAACTGATCATTGGATTTGGCAAGAAGACCTCTTGCCACCTCGTCAAGGCCAGTTTCAGTGGAATGTGGGAACAAAAGCCTGGGGGTACTGAGAATGGGATGTGAGCATCCCTTTTGAGGAATTTTGAAAGAAAGGGGAGCAGAGAAATGAGGTGGTACCTTGAGGGATATGTAGGGTCAACGGAAAGTTTTTTAGAAAATGAGATAAGCACAAACTTTTGTTTGTTGATGAGCATGATCCATTGGAGAAGAAAATGGTGATGATGGAGGCAGTGGTGTGTTGATTGTGAGAGCAAGTGCTTAATTTGGCAAGAGGGGATGGCGTTGGTGCAGATGGCAGGGCTCTCCTGAGGTGACAACGAGGATGGCCACCCACTCAAGTCACAGGAAAGGCAGAGACTAGGCAGGTAGACACGTCAGCTGAAGATAAGGAAGATGAAGTAGTTACCCTCTGACTACTTCTGTTGTTCGACTGTTCCCGAATGCTCCCTGTTCCATTCAAAATGATAAATGATTGTGGAGCATTGGAGTAGGTGATGTGAGGAAAGTAAAACCATATTTTGGAGTTTATAGCCTGGTTGATCTGTTTGTCCTTCTAAATTCCATACTAGCCAGGAAACTCTGATGATTTTTATATTTCCTATTCATTCAGCAGCAGTGATGTGCCAGGTCAAGAAAACTGAATGTGTTTTAGAGGAACAGCTAGAAAGTAAAATAAATTAAAACAAAAAGTACAGTGAAGACATGTTTTCCCCCAAAATGTTGAACTCTGTCTAAGAGGGTGAATTCTTAGTTAATGAATTTTCTCAAGGTTGAGTGGCTTGAACTGACCGTCATTAAACAACGAAGAAAAGTCTTGAAGGATTTGACTATCTGAATGAATCCTTCCTGGGTTTTCATTGAGATCTGGCAGAGAAAATAGTAGCTAATTTTTCAAAAAGTAATAAAGCTCAGGGTCATTATTGCCACTCATGCCCTGTGGGTGCCGGGTGAGTATTTTGAAGTGTTGAAGGAAACTGCTGAGAAGAGTACTAGCTTCCCACACACGCGGCATTTCCCAGCGTTCCTCCATGACCACTGGTGTGCTTCCGGCCTTCAACCCTTGTGCTTCAGCAGCCCCGTGTCCCTGGCTGTTGATGGCTCACTAGAGAAGGAAAGGAGAACCAGCTCTATGTGCTGGCAGGTCCTTGTTCCATCTCGAATAGCACTTAGCACCGCAGTACTAAACTTATAAAAAAAGAAAACTTGCATAACTAAACTGAACTGTTGATAAACAGATTTCATAGATGGGTTTTTTGTTGTAGTGGGTATTATCTAGGCCTGGAGCCACATGGCCACCCACAAATGACAAATTCTTCTTGTGCTCCTGACACACTCATGACTTTTTACTATTGGGGGGGGGTGCCTGTTTCTATTAAGATGTTCATAAAGTCAGACTGTACTGTGGCATTTTCTGTGCTGACTTGTGCTGAATTTTTACTCTGATCCCAAAGGCTCAGAGCAGATTGTGTATGTCCTTAGGTTTATCATTTTTGATTTTTTTTTAAGTTTTTATTTGGATTCCCATTAGTTGACATACAGCGTAATACTAGTTTCAAGTGTACAATGTAGTGATCCAACCGTTGTATACATTACTCAGTGCTCATCATGATAGGTCTGCTCTTACTCCCTGAAAAATCCTTGTTTTTTGTTTTTTGTTTTTAAATGGCTCACCCTTTAAAGGAAAGTACCCCTTGAACTATTAGCCTGATACATATAATTGCTCACGGTATTTGAACTGATCTTCATCTCTCTTTTTAAAAAAGGTAGCACATTTACAATAGTTGATGCTTTTACTAGGCAGTGGTCTTCCCTACTACTCCATTCAAATTGACCCAGGGAGGAGATGCCGGAACTGCCATCGCATAGTATTGAGGAAGAGATCAAAAGTCTCAGGAAAATGAGAATATTAGCATGATTTTGTTACTTTAGACTAGATAACCTACCCCGTGGGAGGGGCTAGAAGATACTGCCTTCACTGAGGTGTTGAGGAAAGCACTGATGGTGGGGGCCTGATACTGTTGAGCAGCTACGTCGTGGCTTCCTCCACGTGCTAGACCGACAGTAGGAGATGCTGCTGTGGAACTGGGCCGCCCACTTCCAGTAGGATGGTAGGGTTCCAAAATGGCAGACACCAGGTAAGGTATCGAATGTCATATGGAAGGTCGAAGTGATTACCCCCAAGTAATGGGCCCCAAGACTTGAGAGGCAATCAAAGTGTCTTGCCTGGCAGGGATCTGTGGCGATAGTGAATAGAGCATGTTGTTAAGGGATAAGAGAGGCAGAGACCAATGAGAATACTACTTGTATAACATCAAGAAAAAGTCAAGAGCTGGCAAGTAAACTTTAGATAATTCTCCACTTGCGTGGAAAATCATGGTCCTTCATTAAGTTTCCAGATCTCAGTTCACAATTCACAGACCCAGAGCCTGTGTGTTTGAAGGGGGACCATGTCCCTTGATAAGGGCTCTTAAAATATCAAGTAAATGCCGTCAAACATGGTACTGCACACAATGGAGAAAGCAGAAATTCCACCAAAGTCTTATATTCTGGAGGTGACTACTGTGAATCTGATATGAGTATAATTCCTGAAATTTCTGAGACATAGATAAATAGAAGGGTACGTAGATATATAGACAAAAACATTTTTTAAGAAATGAGACTATGCTATATTTTCTACTTTTATTAAAATAATTTTATGTGAAGTTAGTTGCAGAAGAAAGGAAAACAAGGAATTTCTGAAGTTTAGAAAAAATGTTTCTTTGCCATATGAGAGGAGATTTCTTAGAAGATTAAGAAATAAAGATTAAAAATACATTGAGGTTTGGGGCACCTGGGTGTGTATCAAAAATACATTGAGGTTTGGGGCACCTGGGTGTGTATCACAACCTGAGCTGAAATCAAGAGTTGATCGCTTAACTGACTGAGCTCAGTCAGTTAACTAACTGGCTCAGTCAGTTAAGCGATCAACTCTTGATTTCAGCTCAGGTTGTGATCTCAGGGTGGTGAGATCGAGCCCCACGTTAGGCTCACGCTGAGAGTGGAGCCTGCTTGGGATTCTCTCTCTCCCTCCCCCCATGACCTCCGCTTCCGCTCATGTGCATGCTCACTCTCTTAAAAAAAAAAAAATACATGAGGTTAGAGTCATTTTTAATTTTATGGCTCAATTTTGAGAGCATTAGTTTATTCACTACAAGAAAAAAAATAAACATGCTTAAACCTTCTTCCACCCACTCCTTCTACTCTATTTTTGTCAATTATAGTGTTATTTAGATATTGTGGAGGGTTATAACATTTGTATTCTCTTCTGTAACCATGATTATCATAATTACATAGAGTTAGTTTTTTATTTAAATCATTTATATGCTCACCACCAAGACTTTTAGCACAACTTCCCCATAGTGGATTCCTTTATTTTGTTTCATCTGTTGAATGCTGAGATTTCATCATTAAATCATTTTTTCCAAGAAGGGCATATCATTGTTGTTGTATTTATTGCATTTTTGCATGCTTGAGAATCACTGTATGTTTCCTTATTTTGGGCCTGGCATAACACACTCTGGTGACCGTCTCTTCCCTAAAGCTTTGTACATAGTGTTCCAGTGTATTTTGGCACTAAGCATTGCCCATAACACAGCTTCTCTAGTCTTCTCTTGGTTGCCTGAATTTTATCCTCAAATATTTTTTTTTTCAAGAATGATTTGGGTTCAATAGTTTTAAGTTTTGTTATGGTATTCCTGAGCTGTTATTTTCCTCAATGAAGAACAGCTTTTGTTGGTATACAGTGTGCTTTTTTGATACACACACTTAGCTCTTCATTCATTACAGGAAAAATTTCTGATATATCTGCATGTACATGGGTTTTCTTTTGCTGTTTTCTCTCTACATTATCCTCTCTGTCTCTTTCATTATCTCAAGTCCCTTGTCAAGGCCAGTGATTTGATTTTCAGCCATGTTTATTCAGTTGATTGCTGCTTCTAATTTAGAATTAATTTTGTGATCGGGTTATTTTAGTCCTTGGTTAATTCTGTTGTTTTATCTTCTCGTCTTTGGGTTCTTCTCCCATCACCCTCATGGTCTTCCTAGGTCTCCCTGTCAACTCTACTTGTTCCTGATTATGAAGGTGTATTTTCTTCCCTCAAGAATGGTGGGCCTTCCTACCTTTCTTCCATGCTTTTCCCCCCATCCTACCTCTTTTTTTTTTAATAAGTTTTTTTTTTTTTTACTTGATGTAGTATTTTTATAGCTGTCCAGACGCATTTTCGTTTCATCTCACTTGGACGTTAAGTGAGCAGCACTATCCAGATCGACTATTCATTTTGGTATAATATGCATGAATTCTCTCTGACTCCTTTTCTTGCCCTTATTTTCAGCCTGTCTGTCTTCCTCTGAGTTTTGGTTTGAGGGCATAGGTATTCTGTCACATTTACCTTCTACAGCTTGAGATTAGGATAAGAACTAGGAGGAGAACTTAGTTGGGGCTGTGAGCAACTCTTTGTTAGAGAAACCGGTATCTGCTATGTCTTTTAACATTTTACTCAGGTCCTCCCTCAGGATTTGCCCTCTGTTTTGGAGGGTTTTTTTCTTTTTGAATGGGAGCTTTGAAGCCTATGCTTTGTCAGAACCAGCCATAGTTTTTCACTTTCTCAGTTTTATTCATCTCTTCCCAGCAGCCATTTCTCCTCCACGCAATTACCCTCCTCGCCCTCCCCTTAGAAGATCTTCCTCGGTACTACTTCAGCTCAGCACTTCTGCCTCTGGGGGAAGGGACAAAGTGGTATGTCTCACCAGGTCAGAACCTCTCTTTCTTTCCTTCACCACCACCATTTGACATGGATGGCCAATGTGATAGCCCTCTTTCCTTGTTGGGTTGCTCTCAGTGAATGTTTTGTTGTTTTTAACATTTGTTTTGTTCTTCTCACAATTTTTCATCTGTCCTTACTCAGAAGTTCCAGTGTCACGTGTGTTCACCATGAGGCATAGGTAGCCTTGGAAGCCAGTTGTTAGCTTATTGCTAAGAGCATTTCAGCAGCAGCTGAGTGACTGACGGTCAGGGTGTTACAGGGAAACTTCATGGATTAAGATTGATACTGTATTGCCTAGGTAGCCTTTACATCTCTCCAAACTCTTCGAACTTTCATACTTCTGTTCACTTGGAATTAGAGCAGCTATCATTAAGTTATAAGACACATCTATCCCCAGGGCTCCTAACTGGAGACTCCTTCCCCTTCTTCCTTTCCCAGCCAGAGCATGGGGGGGGGGGGGGGGGGGGCTTTTTCTCTTTCTTATCTTTTTTTTTTTTTTTTTTTTTTTAGCTTTGTAGGAATATATTTGTTATATGTGTTTTTTTTAGTGTGTTTTTA
>NW_022589744.1:4964798-5035052 GCF_004348235.1 Phoca vitulina
AAGTTTCCACCCCCCCGCTCCCCCCGCTCCTCCTTTCTGCCCCTCCCCCCCCCTCCCTCCCCCCCTGAGCGGGGGGGGGGGGGGGGGGGGGGGGCTCTTTTTCTCCTTCCTATAGTTTTAATCTATTCTTCTGTCAAGGCTTGTAGAATATAGATTTTGTAATTTGGTTCTATTTAAGGTTATTTTAGTTAGTATTTTTGTACCCGAAGTCCTTTTTAAAAATGTGTTGGATGCATTCTATCACTTGCATAATTTATGTTTCTGGTTTTGGAATTTCTGATATTGAGGTGTGTTATTGGGATGTACTGGTCTTCTATGGGTTGTGTACTGAGAAGTAATGACTTGTTCCACCCCCTTTGGCTTTTTCTTTATGAGATTATTAAAAGGTGTTTGGGCCACATTTGTGAGCACTTATTTCACTCTAAAACAGTTACCAGGACTTAAAAATATATATTCCAGGATGCCCAGAGACTGGGCTATCTAGTGGTTCCATCTTGGTCTTTCTCAGAGCCTGGAATGTACTTCTGCTCTTGGACACTTACATGAAGCCTCAGTTAGAATGAAGACATCATCATCAGGTTGCAAAATGATTTAGTCTGTGATGGAAGGCTGCACTTTCAGGGACTTCAGAACTTCAAAATTTCACTCTTGAACTTCATGTTTAGTGTGTGTTGTGGGGGGTAGCATAGTGGATGGAGCACCATCTCCTATTTTGACCTACAAAAATGACAATTTCAACCTAATAGTTTCTAGGCAATAAAGCCATTTTCTCACCCAAACCCCAGCCATCAAGCCATCAAGCTCAGCATCTCAGGAGACTACAAGATGCTACCAGATACTTACACTTGAGGGCTATTCACTTCACTCCCCCAGAAGACATGCCAATCTGCTTTAATATATGTTGAGTGGACATACATAGCCAGTATAGTTACCTGGCGCACAGCCCATTGCTTTTGGATTAGGGAACTTAAAGCTTTCCCTCCTGTATTACAGGGAGCTCTTTAGCTGGCCTTTACTTAAGCAGGTTCCTTGGTGATTGTGCATCCTATTCACCCCTGTAGGATATATCACCTTAACATAGAGACCTCATTGACCACTGAACATTCATCTTTGAGTATGCTGTATACTTTTACATCCTCCACATTTTCCATGATTTACAACTTCCTGATCACCATTAACTCCACTAGACGTTATTGTCGGTCAACCTAAAGTATGTAGTAGTCCAAGATAAAGAAGATACCCTACTTCATGTTTACCATTGAGATATGCCTACAAGTAAAGGACTGAACTGGAAAAGCCAAAAAACTCTTTTAACATTTACTTATATGGAGGGGGCTAGGGACCAGTACAGTCTTGAATTTAAACACAGATCCATTTTGGTGATGGCCTTTGTGGTTATGAATCTCATCATTAAGATGCATTAGGGTTTTTCTTCTGGACTCTACTGTTTATTAGGAGAAGACATGTCTGCCAGATGATGCTAACAGCAAGGAGTCCCAGGCAAAGACCAGAAAGGGCTCATAACATCGAGAAGTTGGCCAAGTAGTGTTGGTTTGAGCAGATAAACCTGAGCTTATTTCACTTTAAAAGGTTCCGGCAACCCTGAGATTTATTCATTCATTAACTAGCGTCACTGAACAATGGGCCCTGAGAAAATGACAAACTACTAATAATTTATGAACATCTATCTTTATGCTCAAAATTCCACTATCTCTATTTCATTTGTTCCTAATTTTTAAAAATGAATAAACTGAAATCTGAGCATGGGCAGGGTCATTGATCAGTCCACCAGAGCTCTTCAAATAACTCAGAGAAAGTTACTCTGCAAGTACATTATTTAGAGCCTAGAATGAGGCAGCACCATTACTAATGATCTCATAGTGACTTCTGGTCATATGTTTTTTCTTGGGGGAAGAATTCTGTAATCCTTCTGCCTTAATTACAGGTCAACTGGTTATTTTTCCCTAGAGCATGTAGAATATTTTGTTTTAAATCACACCCATTCTCTCAATTTTTCTGAGGCTTTTGAGAATCAGATCTCAGTAGTACTCTCTACCTCCATCTATTTCTTTTCAGTGTTAACATACTTAAATGATTTTAACTAAAACTTATAAATTTATTATAATAATGCTTGGTAGTGTAACACTGAATAGAAATAATAATGTGTCCAAGAACTAAAAATATTCTAACTCAATAATTCATAAACTCAGATGTCTGAAATAATGCAGTAATATCAATACAATTTTAAATTCTCTCTTTTGTTGGGATTAACATTGTAGTTGTGTGAATCAGAGTAAAACATGCACATTAATTTTAAATAAAGAAAACTTTACTACTTGGTATATAAGGAGAAGATGTGTATATTATTTTTTCTATATATTGCCAGCAGTAGAATAATAGGGAAGAAAGATCCCTAAATTTGAAATAGACACAAATTCACTAGAATGTGTCTTTGTTCTCAGATGCAAAATAAATGTTTCTATATTACTTTATACATTATTTTGTTCTGGTAAGTGTATATAATGAAAAGTGGGTATCCTTTCCTTTCTTCTCCATAGTATAATACATTTGTAAGTGGTCAGACATTTCCTGTTCATTTTCCACTCTAAGAAAAATCACAGTAAGGAAAAATGTTGAAACCTGTGTTTATAAGCCCATTCAATTTGTGTTTTTGCAATTAAAGGATGAGAATTTCAAATCTCAAAAGAAAATAACTTCTGAAATCTAGTGTAGCATGCACGTATGGAGAAATGAATGCTATCGCTTTAAGATAAGGTAGTCTGGTGATTCATTGCACGAAACAAGAAACAAGATCGATTTGGAGCAGGCTCCTACTGTTAGCTTTTTTGAAGATGGATTCTCACGCCGAAAATAACACAACATATTCTAGATAGCAGCAGTTTTTTCCCCTGAAATCCACCAAAACTGAAGAAAAATCCAAGTGACTGTTCTTAGCAGCTGTGTGGCCTGGAGTTCACGGGGGAAGCTGGCTTCCTGCAGTCCCCTATTCATCACCTGCTTCAAAGACAGCCTGGCTGGCTATAGTTTGCAGGCCAGGTAGGGTGCCATTGTGCACAGTCTGGGAGGATTAGTATCAAAGCAGCGGCAACCAGGCCCTTGGTCTCGGGCTGCCATTCAGTCTAGCAGGGAGAGGCTAAGACTGGCCAAGGTCACAGTCTCCAGTGTGGAGTGGACTGGGAAAGGATCCCAAGAATAGAATGCTCTTTATGAAATCATGGCGCAAGCTTGCAGCACAGCAGGTGCCCTTCTGGAGCACATAACATCTGTTTATGTTGGTATACCGTAGCTGACAACGAGATAATAGAGCTTTGAAATTTATCATTTTATTTTTTAAAAAGACAACTGTATATACAATAATCCAGATGCATATTTAGCTTCGAGCTTTTATTTGAAAATCATAAAGAAAACTGACCGATTTAATTGCTGCTTTTACGTGTATATATTGAAGCAAACAGCAAAGCGTACTGCCTATTAACCATTTATAACCATTGCTGATCAGTAATACCCGAATTCTTGGGTAGGAAATACCTAGCGTTCGACATAATTTTTTTCAATGTTCAGGCATTTATGTCAACAGATTGCAGAACGATTTCCTGAATATGCCCAACTGTCTTGAATATTAGGAGGTTTGGATAAAACCCCCCCCCCCCAGATGAGAGTATTTCAAGGGTGAGGTAATAATGACGCAAAAATAAAATTTTCAACTTGGACAAATTAGAGAAAAATTAAGCTGTCCATGAGTTGTCATGACGACAAGGATGTTCTGTTGATGAACTGTCCTCCTCATTGTCCAATCAGATAGTAGAGCTGAAGCTGGAGCATGAACAGGAGAAGACGCACCTATCACAGCAGCATAGCGCAGAGAAGGATAGCCTAGTCCGAGACCATGAACGGGAAATTGAAAACCTGGAAAAACAGCTTCGCGCTGCCAATATGGAGCACGAAAATCAAATCCAAGAGTTCAAGAAACGAGATTCACAGGTAATTATCAATAATATTTGATAAAACGGGTATCTATTTTTAAAAAGTCATCAGCGTTTAGTGTTTTCTTATTATTCTTGTTGGTGCACGCTGTTTGATCATTTGCAATACTGACATATAAATGTGATTTTTTTGTTTTCTTCTCCCCCCCCCCCCATTTTGAGGATGAATAAGGCTTTAACTACAGAAACCACAGGTAGCCAGATTAAAAATCCCATGGCGCGCTATAACTTGGCCCCTTTTTTATAATCTTGTCTCAGTTCCTTTCATGATGGATTTTTTTAAGGTATCTGCCCCTTACCCCTCCCCTCAGCCTCAGCAAATCCCTATGAAATATATCAGCCTCACTCCTTGCTTTTTGTTTTAATCTCTGTAGGTAATCAAGCAGCTCTTTTAATATTTGCTTTTCCTTCCTGGTGTTGCTTTTTTTTTTTTTTTCATTAGACTCTATATTTGATTAGATCACTCAGATGGTAATTGATAAAAATGACTCCAGAGAAGGGCTATTTCCCATCAGGTCTGTGGCTTATTCCTACATGCGCATGCACATGCCTCCTAGCCTCCATCTCTGTAGTCCCTGTTGGAAGCCATTTGGCAGAATAACCCCCAGCTGTGGTAGCATTTGACTCTTCAAACTTATGGATGAAATGTGCACTGTCAGCATGGAAAATTATCTTTATAAATTTCAGATGAAAAAAAAATCTTATTGGGTGTGTGCATCTTTGTGGTACAATAAGTTCTTTAGGGTATATATAATCAAAGGCCTTTAGTGTATCCTCTTGAGATTGCTGTGAAATTTTATTAAAGAAAAATTGAGGAGCAATTGATAACAAAAAAAGATAATTTTCTTTTCTAATAAAACCATGTCATATACGAGGTCTAAATACCTCTTTTTCCGTTGAAATCCTAACCATATTATTCATACCACCCATAAGCTTCTTCCTAGTTATCCTGTCTCCCCAAATAATACAATTTTTAAACAATGAAATAAGCCTTCTATTTGTGATGACATGTGTTTAAACGATTTTATGATCATCTAAGCAATAAAAATACTACTGATTAAATAAGATGTTTATTTCTTGGGTGGAGGGCGGGAGGCGGTAAGGCAAAGAATAGGAGTTATTGGTTATTTTTCATTTGACCTTGAGTTGTCTTTTACCTTCGGAGAATGACCGGGGCACTATAAGTATACTCAGCAGAGGTTTTTTTGTCAATAATATACATTTATAGGAAAACTCTTTTCAATTTGTTTTTTGGGGGTTTGCTAACTAAAAAGGTAGTCATTGTAGTAACCATGGTACCAGCAGAGTCAGGTGGTTCCTGCTCAATGTGTATTATATTTTGCCACCAACCTCATTAGAGCCTTTATAAAATATATGCTGATCTTCTGATTGTTAGCCGTATAATTTACTAAGAATATTTTCAAACTTACGTTCTCCTTCAAAGATGATGCTTAGCCTCACCATTGTCTTCTATGATAAAGTATTTGGGTTCCGAGTCTGTGTAGGGTGTGTTTGCAGAGTAAAATTGAATACTTGATACAATAAAATACACTAATTTATATAACTTCCTACTATTTTGGTGCTGTTGTGGAAAGCCGACAGTAGTGGAGGCCAAATTTAGAGGAAATCTTTGTGATTTTACGTACATCGTATCTGCCATATATAGGGTGCGGTTCATGCAATAACAAAAGGGAAATTTTAGAATTATTACATATAATTAAGCCTCAGGGAGAGTACAATAAGGTTCTTAATTGAATTTCTTCTAACTGAAATAATCATTATGAGGACCATATGACCTCTTCAAATGCTGTAGCATAGGATTGTGTTTCTCCTATTTTGTGTCTTTCTTGGAACAATTGGAATTGCTGTCATGCGAATGCTAGTAAAGCAATGGAAACTAAGGCTAAATGCATTCTTGATCTGAATGAAAATGATTTTCTGTGTAAGCTAAACTTGGTTGTTTTTAGAGAATGTATTTTTTTAAAAATTTTGCCAATAAGTTATATTTTTAAAAACCTTATCATATATACCAAAATGCTAATAATTTGTATTTATTTTGGTTATTCATTGAGGATATTAATTCAGTTTCCTTCAGGTAAGATCTAAATTTTCCAAATATATCTTTTCATGATTATGATTTAAATAATGTAATGTATAATACCTTTGAAGTCCTGAATTCAATGCATAAATTTCAAAAAAACCAAGTGGACATATATTTTTTTAAAATAGAAGATTTTTTTTTTCATATCGTTGTTTTGTGGCTTGATACATGTGTGATGTATCTTAAATATTGGATTGTATAATTTTTAATTTTAGATCCAGAGAGATTTGATTTTCAGTTCACGTTTGGCTACTCCCATTTAGCAATGGAGGCCATTTTGTAAAAAGGGCTGTTTGAAATACTTAACCAAAAGAGGACCAGTGAAGTACCTATTTTGGATACTATGGCTTTGCTTGTCACTTTTTCTTCCATCAGATTGTTGAATGCAGACAAAATACTAGAAATCTACCTTTGGCTTCTTCCAAGTACATAATGTATTGTATACTGATAAGAAAACCATTATTGTAAAGTATAGTTCCCTACCATCAGGTGAATCATATATCAAAGAGGAACTCCCTTTTGGTGAATATGCTGTATAATTATTACAGGTTAGTTGTTACTCAAGTAATTTCTGTTTTATGGAGAAATCCTAAGATACAGTAATGCAACTAAGGACAATTAACTATTTCTCTCATTTGATTTGGTGCATTTAGCTAATTATTCTATGCATGTATTATATCTTTGTCATAACTTGATTTTCAGTCAAGTAGGATATTTTATGTTGTGATGCTTACATTTGTTAAAATGCACATTAAGTTTTACCACCCTCATACAATATAGTCAGCCTGGTATCTACCTAGGGTCATAATGTTCAAGAGAAAGCACCCAGATCAGTAGATATCAAGACATATTAGAAAGTTACAACCTTATTGTCAAATATTTCTCATTTGCCAGATCCCTCTTGTTGAAATTAATTTGGAGGATGATATGATTGACTTAATCATGTTTTTTAATACAAAGAAAATTTATAGTTTTGTTATGACCATCTTAGGAGAGCTGCTTCTAACATGGTGGTTCTGTGAGTCATTTTCCTTTTGAACTGCAATGTAGTGAAAGAATTTCTACAGTTTATTCCTTTGAATTACAAGAAAAACAGAACTTAGGTTCTTTGACCTCTTAGTTGTTCTTTTAGGACCCTGAACCACTTGGAGATTCTTGATCTTTTATGTTTGTTGCCAGAGTGAATGGTGCATATGCATCTGGTGATCTGCCCCAGAGGTGGGGTCACCATTGTAGGACAGCTGTCTATGTGACCTGTTGAGGTACAGGCACATGGAAGACTCAGGGTAACCACAGCAGCTACTGTGAACCGCCGTCAGTATAGTAGGCAAATGAAAACGGCAGACTTGGAGAAGGTTATCACGAGATCCAAAACTACATCAGACTTAAAATTTGTATATAGGACATTGGATCTTGCCTAACATTGGTGTCTCGATGCCTTTCTTGATTTCCTAAACTGAGAATCATGATGCTCATATGAATGAGTTTTGCATAATTAAATGGACAGATCATCTTGATTTTGCCATATTGATTCACAGTAAGAAGCTGCCCTATTGTTAATTCTAAAATGTAGGATTTTCAGAAATCCTCCTCTTTCTCTCTTCTACTTAAAAAAATTTTCCAGAAAAGATATTTGTGGTAAGACAGTTTTAATTTTTAAAATTATATCTCAATCACATTACTTTATTTTCCATGAATTTGGTAATCTGGGCCCAAAATAAAAATGTCCATTTATAAACTGGGTATGCACCTGCGTGCTGTGGGTTGAATACTGGCTATCATTTTTCAAGGATTACTTATGGATGACTTTAGCAATATGCATGTTCTGAACATTTCTGCTAAACCTATGCATGGTCTTTGGGCTTTTTTAGGGGAACATTTTTTTCACTGAAAACATTGAGTTTAATTTCTTTATGTGCCAACCACTTTCAAAAAGGATTTGAGGCAGCATTTTGTAATAAACACACACTTAAACAGGTGTAATATATAACTGAAAATAGTCATTAAGCAATAAATGATATTAACCCCACCAGAAAATCTATACTTTAAAAAAAATGCTTTAGTTAAGTACAAGTTTTAGCTCTGAGCTCACCTAGAAGCCACAGCAAAGAGGGAAACAGGATAAACTGTGTAATTCTATGAAAGAAATCAGACTAGTTCATTTTTTTTCTAGCTCTCAGTTCTGAGAGAAATTGATGACACAGGACTTAGTACAAAGGACACTGACCAATATAACTGACGATGATCTCTATATGTTAAGACATTTGGAAATAAAATCTGGTGGGACTATCTTAGATTCTTTAAGTACTTTCACAAAATGTAATTAGCCGGTTTTATTTTAATGTGCCCAAATTTCATTTTAATTAATGGAGAATACCATCATTCTCAATACCAAAAAACACACCTGCTTCAGGAGATCCAATTTTGTACATACTATGAATCAAATGAAAGCATATTTTAAGTCATGAGCCTAGCAAATTCTAGTACTTTTATTATGACTGATCCTGAAACCCTTACAAAATATCTTTAGGAAGTACAAATTAGAAGCATGGCTGAATTAGAAATAGTTTTAAGAGTTAATGCCCTACTGTTAATTTCCAAGAACATTACTCTCTTTCTTCTGTCTGATTCTCTTGTCCTCTGAATTTATATTATGGAAAACTGTAAGAAATAAAATCAAGTGGTAATTTGGTCCAGGAGTGTAGGATATTTTTATCCATACTAAAACAGTTCGCTTTCTACCTACATAACCAAACTGGTATTTCATCATCAATATTTATTCATTAGTATCATTTACTTGGTTTTGAGGTAATAAGTATTTTTATTTCTTTGGGTCGAACTGGACTGATCACTTGGAAAAGCCAAACTATGTAAATATTTTTCCCCCAACGTCATGAGGCTGTTGCTGTTAATGTAACCCTTCTTTTTGTTCCCCTCCTGTCCCTAGTGACACACGGAGTCACATCAGAGTGGTTGCCTGGTCTTCCAGCTGTGTACAATCACACTTGGGTACTTACTCCCCAAACTGACTTATTTGTATTAGACGGAAAGAGGAATGGAATTAAGTGTGTTTTAAGTATTAAGTGGGTTTTTGCTGCAATGTACATAATGTTTAATGTCAGACATCAGAGTTGGTGGGAAGATGTTTTTAACAATTTACTTTATTACTCTGAAAAAAAAAAGACTTTTTTGGTGGACTTATGGTAAAACCACACATTTGACTTTTCAATGTATTTTCTTCAGATGAAGTTTTATAGTATTATCTAAGTTCTGCATTTAAGATAGGTCAAAAACTTAGTGCATTCACTTAGAATATAAACAGAGGTTTTCCTAACTAAGCCATTTTTACAAGCCTGTGGAGGAAATACTGTTTTTCTGATACCAAAAGCATAGGTTATATAGAATTTTCCAAATAAGGCCCAAGTTCTTATCATATTTTGACATAGGTGCATCGATGCAAAGATCTTGTTTACTAGTATCCAGTGGTGGTTTGTCTAATAGGATTACATATGAATTTAATAGTATGTTTTATTTATATATTATATATATTTCTGTGTATAAGAATACTGTTTCTTAGGTACTTAGTTAGGAGAAAAGGTAGGAGATGACCTTTCAAGTAACGTTTACATTTTTCATAGATCACTAGCTTTCTTTTTCCATTATAATTCTAAAATTCTGTAGTTATTTTCATCTTATAAGCACAAAAATAGCATATATGCCTATAATTAAACTATTATAAATAATTCAACTTGGTCCTCATTGTGGAGAGAATTATATGAAGTTGAAAAAACAAAAACAGGCTGAGACAAGGAAATGGATTTCTCTAGGAATGATCCATTTGTAGAAGTATTATACAGTGTATCTTTAGTCCTGTGCATATTTTTTAAATGTGGCAGTTACCATGGAAACCACATTCCATGGCTTGTGGTCCACTTCTAGATAAAGAATATTCCTTTTAAAGACAAACCTTTCAAATCATAACATCAAGTATTCCCTTTGAATTAACAACTCCGTGTCAATTGAATGGTTGCTTTAAAAATCTGTCTTTTGTTCTCATTATACTTAATAGATTTTTTAGAAATATTAAAGTTGTTCTTGAAGAAGTAATAATTAAATGCTGGAGATGCATAAAATAGGGGGTGCAATGTGGTGAACTCTTCAGTGGTGAAAGCTGGGGAGCTGGCAAGGGAGCACAAGTCTGTGGGTACAGGCTGTCGCACGGACACGCACCTTGTAGTCATGTCAGGTATCTAAGCATCCAGCAGTAACATCGCCAGATTGAGTCAAGAGATGACCACATCCAATTATTTTCGGTTTACAGGTAAAGAACCTCTGGTTCAAGGACATTATCTTGCCCAAGGTCACAGAACAAGCAAACCAGGGCTTCTTAATCTTAATTCAGTGCTCGTTCTCTATCTCACAGCCTCTTTCAAGAGAGATTTTAGATTTGGGGAGAGACTTGGGCTTGGCAAGAAAGGCGCAGGGTTACATGTGAATCTTTGCCTAGCAGGAGAGAGAGGGAGACACTGGTACTCTTTGTTCCCCACGCTGAGATTCTCATCGCAATTTGCATTTCTTTCAGTGATTCGCCATACTTGACATTGCTGCAAAGTCATAATTGAATCATGCTGCGTGAGTTCCAGTTTTAGTAAGCAGTACCTCCTAGAACAACACTGAATTTTTATGCCTGTTTGTGTTTAACAGCAGCAGGAGTGACAAATATTTATTGTGTGTTTCCCCTGCTCTAGGCTCTCTGCTAGGTCCCTTACATTACATTGCCTTTTTCCACCCTTCCAACACTCGATAAGGATTAAATTTCACATTTGGAAACTCTGTTCTGACCTTCTTACCTGGCTCGTAAAATGAATGTATGTTATTCCATTTTATTGATGAGAAAAGTTTCAGAAAGCATAGGTAAAATGCCCAAGGTTACATAACTAGTCGTTAGTGTAGTTAAGACTCATGGTAATGTCTCCTGCCCCCATATGCCTGCTTATGTATGAGCTCGTTGTCTCTGAATTTCATTTATTCAGCAATAAATTCCATTATATTTTCAATTTTGGATTGTTGATACATTGCTAGATTTAAAATATTGATACCCATAACTCAGACTATGTAAATCCAAATCAAGACTTAGCCAATAGTTTCAAACTTTCTCCAGAGCCACAAGCCATGGTTGTGTCTCTCTTCTGAGGCAAATTAAACTCTGAAGAGATTCAATTCTTAATATTTTATTTGGAATAGAATTCCTTCCCACAAATTTCAGAATTTGTAGAATAGAAAAATGAATATGATTTTGAGATGGGTTTACTTTAGGCTTTTACATTATTGCTGAAATTAAAAGATGTGTCTAGAGTAAGAATCCAGGAAGTTTTTAAGTCAATGGACCTACCCAGTCTCTATAAAAATCGATTTGAGATTTGCATTTGGTACTGGTGAAATATGGTTTGTTGTGAGTGGTTTATTATAGGTGAATATCTGTTATATTCACATATGAATTTGGAATATTATATACGACCTTTCCATTTTATGGAATGAACTTTTAAATCTCAAAGACTTCGATGTTAGTATTTTTCCCCTAAAGGAACCCATATCATGATCCTTACTGCATGACCGCAGCTCGTCAAAACCTTTTAGAAATGAGGTGAAGGCAGTTTAAAAGTAAGTTCAAACTGGGACACTTTCTTGATAGAAATAAAAGGAATAAGTAGAAAATGTGTTGCCTTTAGAATCCTCAAAAACAATTTACATTGATGCAGTTTTTGTTTAGTTCTAGACTTACTGTGGTCAAAATGAGAGCTTTTCAGATGAGTTCTTTTTTTTTTTTTTTTTTACATAAAATACCCCAGAGATGAATTGTTATTCCACATACTGAATGTCATTCCCATTGATATAAGGAAAAATGCCTTCAGTTATTTTTAGCATATTGCTCTTGTCCTTTTCACCTCTGCCTCAATGAAATTACTAAGAATCTTGGCAGAAATTATCTTTGAGGAAATATTGGATGAATAACTCTTCTTTCTTGATGTCTTGGAAAAGTCATTTTTGGATTTCTGACTCAGTTCTCTCAGAGACATCCTTGATGTCTTTATTTAGATATTTGAGGTAATTTTTTGTGACAGGGAGGTCGGAGCCAAAGTGCAAGAAATGATTGGCAAAATGATGATATCATCAAATGTTCAAAGAGTTGGCAAATTGAAGCTTATTAAACTGTCATTTTTGTCTTCCATTCAGGACTAATTGGAATCATGCCTAGTTGCATGATAGGAAAGATATTTAACACCTGAGAATTTCTCATGAGAAAAGTGACAGGAATCAATATCAGGGAGGCCTTAAACTCATGTTTGAGGAGGAAAGCAAAAGAACTACATGAAAATAATAGTCTATTTTCAAGCCACTTTAATTTGTGTACAGAAAATATTTGAAAAATATCATTAATAGGAGAAAATGTTTAGATAACAAAAATTGGCCTAATTGAGACTAAAAGCATTGAAATTGGTGGGTTAATGTGAAACTTGAGGTAATGTTTTTCAGTTGAAACGAATATTAAAGTTCAGTGAAACTTATTTTTCTTCACTTGTTTTATGTTGTTACCTGACAGTTATTTATAATTGTTACCTGACCTCTCAAATATTTTGGGGCATTTGTGTACTGAGACGTTGGAGAAAGATCACAAAAAATCAGGAAGAAACAATACATAATTAAACTTGGAGGGTTTGAAAGTGTGTGTTATTTTTCTGGTTCGTTTTGATTTGTTTTCCTTAGGTATGAGGTCAAGGCCTGAAAGTGTTAGTAATATTTGAAAATGAGTTAATGGCATCCTCCAAGAATGAAGTTTGCTGAAGTATGTGGCCTGGATCTGGGGTCTCTTCCTTTGTTAGTGGGGGCAGTTGCAAGGCAGGATTAATCTTGCAGTATGTGTGTGTGTGTGTGTGTGTGTGCTTCCATGCACATGTGTGTATGTGTGTGTGTGTGCATGTGTGCTCGCGTGCGTGTGTATGTGTGCGTGCTCTTGCACGCACATGTGTGTGCGCGTGCTTGCGTGCACATGTGTGCATGTGTGTGCTCGCGCATGCACGTGTGTGTGCTCGCGCGCACGTGTGCTCGCGCGCATGTGAGCTTGTGCGCACGTGTGTGCTCACGCGCACATGTGTATGTGTGTGCGCATGCATGTGTGCTTGCACGCACATGTGTGTATGTGTGCACGTGTGTGCGTGCTTGCGCGCACATGTATGCGTGCGCGTGTGTCTCCCACTGATATCATCACTCTGTGGGACAGAGGAGCTTTCAGTGAACATGAAACCACCAGTCCAGCCAGGCCTAGCATCTCAAAACAAGGGAATTTTCCAGTGGAAGGACTTGAAAGTTACAGGTCTTTAAAAAGGTTAAAATTAAACTGGTGATTCATTCATCTTAAGTTTACTCCTTAAGTCAGTATTTATTAATGAAACAAACCCCAGATCCCTGCGGTCAAGTGGGACCTTATTTATTTTGTTATTTGCAAAGATGTCATTTAATGTACAAAATGCATGTGTTCACCAAATGTTTCCTGAAAAGCTAATTTTTTTGTAATGTAAATGTTATTCTCACTTGTTGGGCAAGTTTTGTAGTAGCTCCAGATAAAGTGCTGTTGGCATGTGCAGCAAAAGTGGAGTGTGAGGTCTGAAAACTTTTGTTCTTCAGTTATTCAAAAATGATGCCAAACTGTCATTAGACAAAAGCCATGAATTCAAGAGGTACACTGTGTTGCCAGCCCCTATTAAAGTCAATCCTGACTGTGCATATGCTGGTTCAGACTTTGGGAAACATGGACATGCACTCTTGTACTTTACCTCTCTGTGATCATTTCTAGTGACTTGCAGTAAACATCACGATCTGTTACTATAAAGTTGGCGTTTCTTAGAATAAGTCATTCAACTTAGAAACAAGAATAGTGGAATAAATGTCCTCTGAAAATCATAATTATTGTTAACTATTCTGATTGCTTTTCTAAGTCTCATTGTTCCATATGGATATTGACAAAATAGAACTCTGTGACTTTAACACTTTTATAATTGTGACTCTTCGGATAATCTATAAATCAAATTTTTTTCCATATACATTTTCCTATCTGTAAAAATTAGGCAGAATTCTGTATATGGAATTTCCTTATGACAAAGGCTTTATTCCACGTGATTCATTTATCCAGTACAGATTTCTTGAGTGCTATTCTGTACCAGGTCCTGAGGCTAGGCGTTTTAGGAGGTGCTTTTCCCATCCTGGTGCATTTGAATGTTGTCCCAGGCTTGTACAGGGCACTGCCTCACTGGCCCTAAGGGAGTTCCTGCTCTGGGTACAGCAAAGAACAAGAGAGACCAGTCCTCTGCTCTAAAGGAACTCACACTTGAATGGAGGGAGACAGGTGATAACACACACAAAAAAACCCCCGAAGTAATAAGGAGAACATCACATAGCCATAACTGGTAGGTGGAGAATTAACACAGAGCAGTTAAGTCACAGACAAGTGACTGAGCGATTGTGTGAGCTGGCCATCAGAGAAGACCTCTCCAGGGAAGAGCTATCTAAACTAAGAAAGATCTGATGGATGAGAAGCCAGCCAGGCTGAGGGAACAGAGACCCATGCAGACACCCTGGAGGAGAATAAATTTAGTGTGTTCAGGAAATTAAAAATGAGGTCTGATGGCATGAGCTTAGGAGGTGCAGGGAAGGACAGGGCCTTTGAAGAATTGAGATTCCATTTGAGATGTGATTGGAAGACAATTAGAGGATTTTTAGCAGTAACATGACATGATCCTATTCATGTTGTTTGAGGTCCACTGTGGCCATTGTGTACAGTCAGGATGTCTGTATGACATATGTATTTGAGCCAGTAGGACTTTCTGATGGGTTAGGTATGGGGAGTAAGGGAAGGAGGATGCTTTAGGGTTTTGGTCTGAGCTGCTAGATAAGTGGTGGCGTCAAATATGAGCATGATTGGGGGGAATGAAAGCAAAAGCAAGAGTTCTGTTGTTGCCAAGCTGAGTCTGAAGTCTTACCCTCCAAATGGAGATGGGTCAGACGGGGAGTTGGATATGCAGGTCAAGATTCCAGATAAAGGAATGTGGACATCATTGGCCAGTAGATAATTAAATCATGGACCTGGAAGCAATCACCAATTTCTTATCAAATATGAAGACAGAAATGCTGGTTCCTGGCCAGTCTGCACCACTTACTGGCCCTTTAAACCTGAGTGACCCACTTCGTATCTCTGATCATCATTTTCACATCTGGAATATTCATTCATTCGTTTAACATCCTCTGTTGAGCTTCTACTGTGTGCCAGGCACTACACTAGACCTTGGAATATTAAGAAAGGAACAATCCCTGCCCTCTAGCTTATAGTCTCTGGGGAAACAGGCATTGCATATCTGTTATAAAAGGAGGGTAATATGGTTCATACCAACAGATAGGAGCAAAGAATGCCTTCTTTTAACAGAGATAAAGGATGCGTCTTATCACACATCAAAGGCTGCATGGAATAGGGGACATAGTAACACCCCTGGTCAGAAGGACATGCTGCTCTGGCCCACGAGTCCCCATCAAGGCATTCCTTTGCCGATGACACCGCCTGACATTTCCTTCACCATTCAGTGAGGTGGAGGGAGATTAATATCCTCCTGGCCCCTTTCTACTGTTTGGAAACTTTGCCTTCACGCCTGCCTCGTCCACCAGATGTGTGAGTAACTGGTAACGATATCAGCATGGAAATGGACAGTTTTATTCTGTGGCCTCCTCTAGCTGGCCCAGCCTTTAAGCCTCCCAAAGTTACAGTTATATATTATATATATATATATGTAGAAGAAAATGATAATGGTACTTTGATCCCAAGTGAAGATGTGTCAGTCATGTGATGTGGGGGCATAGCATCTGGGGAGGTGATCAGAAAGGTTGCATTAAAGTAGATATCATATGCATTGCATTTCAAAAACGAGTAGAAATTTGCCATGCAAATTAGATTAGGAAAAGCATTTTAAATAGGATTAGCATGATCAATACCTGGAGAAGGCTTTTTACCATGTTGAGGAGTCAGAACTGGATCCCCTTGAACGCTGTCTCCAGTTTGGGGTTTATACTCTCTGTTTATGCTGCCACTTCTGTGTCTTCCAGCTGTCTACCTCCTTGTCCTACTTGTAACATGTATTACCCTTTCTGGTAATTATTTAGAACAGTGTGCTCCCAAGTAGGGTTTATTAGGATATGGGAAGAAAAAAGATAGAACTTCTATTTACATGTACTTGTATCTCATCTTTTAAAAATACCCATTTTGTGCGAATTTTTGTAATGTACATAATGTATTAGTACAGTGATGTTACAGATTTATATGTATATTTATATATACGCACTGGGTTCTGTGCCCCAATTTTTTATGATAGAGTCGTCCAATAAAAAAGTTTAGAGATTATAACCATCAACAATCAGAAATCACTGAAGAATTTGAAGCAGAGGATTAGGAAGAGGAAGGCAGTGAGATTGGAGGCTGGGTGACTAGTTAGGACTTATTCCAGAGAGAGATGATGAAGGACTTAGCTAAGGCATTGGCAATGGGGCAAGTTGATGTGGCAGTGAGGGAGAGAGAGGAGACCCAGAGATATGGCTTGCTGTGCCATGGTACATTTAGGTGTAGATGTCATGGAGGTAAGTGGCAATACAGGACTAGAGTTTAAAAGAGAGCTCTCCTTTGGGAATAGAGATTTGGGAGTCACCAGGATGGATGGTAATGGATACCAACGGTGAAGATGAGATCTCCTAAGGAGGCAGAGTAGAATGAGGATGGATGACATTCATTGCCTAAGGGAAGATGGAGGCAATGGAGCAGGACAAGAAGACCAAGTAAGTGGGTCAAAGATGATAGAGGCAGTGGTATTTCAGGAGCCAGGAAAAATCACAATACCTAACTCCTGGATTGTTTGTGAGAATTTGAAATGGGCAAGTATTTTTGAATAACAGTTTATTTATTATAAATAAATAAATATCAGCTTATTTATTTCAATCTGTGAACTGCGGCCACATAACACAAACAGACTAGCGCACCAAATGGACAGCAGTCTCTGAAGTCAGACTCTGCAATCCTGCAGCTGGGACATCGGCTTGGAGAACAGGGAGCCCATTTCAGAGACCTAGGAGAATGAAGCATCTTGGGGGGGATAGTGGCAGAGTCAGGCATGGTTTGCAGGCAACCCTAAACCAGGCTGTCATAGCGATGGGGGGGGGGTGTCAGCTCTGCGCCCAGCTCTGCACCCGTGTTCCCTCTGCTGCTCCTGGGAGCAGCGAGGTTTCAGGTCCACAGAGAGCCTTTCCAGGTTGGGTACAGAGAAAGTTTCCACAGCTCACCTACGGAAGGAAGCAGGGATCACCCAGTGAAGCACAAATGATCAAGTTTTGCCTGGGCCTATGTAAGAGCCAAGAGTTAGAGGATCTGAGATGGGAAGGAGAACATATCTAGCGTCAGCTGACCGGAGATAAGGAGATCACAGGGTTCTCTGAAGCTCTCCCCAAATCCCCAGATTCTCAGACCGAGTCACTTGCCTGTGGAAAATCTCCCGCCCAAAATAGTCTACCACTGTGCCTGGGATCTCCCAGTTCCATTGCTTGAAACATCTCTGAATAGAGTCTGGGTTGGTGAACATGCCCTCTCTTGCTCGCGCTTTGCTTTGTTGAATACATTTGCCTTGAGTAGGTAGCCCACGCATGCATTTAAAATTTCAAAATGGATAAATCCATACAGTAAAATGAATTCTTGAATAGGTAATTCAGGAGCACTTTATTTTTTTCTTTTTTTAAATTTTATTTTATTATGTTATGTTAGTCACCGTACAATACATCATTAGTTTTTGATGTAGTGATCCACGATTCATTGTTTTTGTATAACACCCAGTGCTCCATGCAGTATGTGCCCTCCTTAATTCCCATCACCAGACTAACCCATCCCCCCAAGCTTCTCCCCCCTAAAACCCTCAGTTTGTTTCTCAGAGTCCATAGTCTCTCATGGTTCCTTTCCCCCTCCAATATCCCCCCCTTCATTTTTCCCTTCCTTCTCCTAATGTCCTCCATGCTATTCCTTATGTTCCACAAATAAGTGAAACCATATGATAATTAACTTTCTCTGATTTGACTTAGCATAATCTCCTCCAGTCCCATCCATGTTGATGTAAAAGTTGGGTATTCATCCTTTCTGATGGCTGAGTAATATTCCATTATATGTATGGACCACATCTTCTTTATCCATTCATCTGTTGAAGGGCGTCTCGGCTCTTTCCACAGTTTGGCTATTGCGGACATTGCTGCTATGAACACTGGGGTGCATATGGCCCTTCTTTTCACTACATCTGTGTCTTTGGGGTAAATACCCAGGAGTGCAATTGCTGGATCGTATGGAAATACATCTTCTAGGATTTCTTCATTTGTCTCTATTCATTCCTCTGTTATTGAATGTCTTTGTGTACCAGTCACTGTGCTCAGAGAAGGTATACAAAAACAAGACAAAACCCTTCCCTGGAGGAGCTCACAATCTGGCCAGGCAGTTTAGCAAGTACACATCTCATTCCAAATGAGATAATTGCTGTTATCTGGTTATCTGCCCTGCATCCCGGGTCAGGGAAGTCCTGACAGAATGGAAGTTCGGAATGACATTGAGGTGGAGAGGAAAAGAACAGTCATAACCACCATATTGTGAAATTGTTTCTCATTAAATTACTCTCATCAAGCTGAAATCCATTACAGCGAAGAAATGGGAGTTTTGATGGATGAAAGAGTGTGAAAGGAGAAAGAAGATGCATAGGGGGGTTGGAGTCAGAAGACTGGGCCATCTGGAGGTGGGGGAGGGGAGAAAAAGTAGACAAGGAGATAGGAAGTAGACAAGGAGATAGGAAGATGCTAAGGCAGGCTTCACTGGCTTTGAAGTTGTGGCTGGGGTTAGTAGTGCCCAAACTATAGCCACCTTGAGACACAAAAGAGGAAACAGCCTCTCCTTTAAGGAAAAAAGCCCCAGGATGCTCCAGTCCTCATAGAAAGCCTGGGGCCAAGTGAGAGGATACAGGTCAGCTCCTCTAGAATAAGGCTACAGGCCTGTGGCCTGATCCTGTTTGAGCACATTATTCCCTCTCCTGCACCACATTCCCGGCCCGGTACCCCCATCAGCTGAGCTGCCCCCGTGGGGTGTGCTTGCAGGACTAGGCTAAAGCTTAGCTGTCACAAGCAAACAGGTGTATGCTCAAGGGTTTGACCGGTCATGGTCAGGTCAGATTCCAACATAAGGAAGAGGCAGTACCCACGAGCTACTGGAACTGGAACAGTGGGGAGTTTCAGCATCCACTTGCAAAAGAATGGCCATTTTCATTAAAATATGATTCTGTTGTACATAGACACATAAACATTTTTAATAAGAAGTGGCCTAGTTTTTATTGTTCTGTGTATTGTTTATTTTGAGAAGGGGAATCGAGCATCATGTTATGCACCAGACACTTTCACGTGCTTTCTGGAAGGATGTAGGTATTAACCTCAGTTTTTCCAGAAGGGAAGGCAGACCCAAGCTGTGCAGCTCTGAAGTGCCAGGGCTAGGACTTGAACCCAAATCTGCCTGGCTTCAAAGCCCCGGAACTTCCTCTCCCCTGCACCTCCGTCATGATGGAAATTGAAGGCATACCCATTGGTGGGAAAGCCTTTTCTTGCTACTCACTAGCGACTTGTGGTTAACATTCATGACTATTGGGAGGGCAGTTTCACAGAACAAATCGAATTGGCGTGTCAGGACTATTTAGAAGAGCAAATAGTTCAGGGAGACTCCGGGTCCCTCCCCCACATCTTGGCAGAGCGCCCCCCAGCATTTTACACGGGGTGTTGCGGCTCCTTGTGTTTGAGTAGTCGTTAATGCCACACCAGAGTGATGGCTGCAAGTCTTCCCCCTGCGTAGCTCTTTCCCTTCTGAAGCCTTGTAGCAGCCCATGGTTGTTCAGATTGAGCTCAGCAATGTTTTCAAACGTTAATTTGGTTTGACATGACTTGGTGCACAAATTAATTGTGTGCACAAATTAATTCAGGCACATCCTGCTCCCCGTACATGAAAAGAATGAAATTGTAGTGAATCACATTGTCCCAACCACATGTGAATTGTAATGTTACCAGCAATCAGACTACTAAAGAACAAAAGCTGGCAACATATAGTAACTCTGAATTCGGCCAGTCCCACAACATTAGCATAAACATGCGAGGCAATCCGAACAGTTTTGGACTTCCTAGGAAAGTGTCCCCATTCTTATCTACTTCTAAAAGAATGTGGAATAAACTATTCATTTAACCAAGTCTAAAAATATGTCTGCTATGCAGTTATAATCATGTGTCATTAATCAGAAAACACTGCAGAAACTCTGACAAATTAAAAACACAAGGATGTGTCTGCAAGGGTTTGCAGCCATTAAAAAGCTGCTTCACCTCTCAGGCGAGCTCTTTTATGGCAACTTCTTGCTCAGTGTACTGACATCTTCAAAGGCTCTGACATCTGTCGGCCTTTGAACTACCATTAAAAAATATTATCCCATTTCCATTCTTTTATGCCCATTTTTTTAATTATAGCCCTTCTTTCAAGTTGGGAACATGGTTGGTTTAAACGATGCTGTCCTTTCGTTTTCAGCCACCCAGCTGCGGTTTGAATAAATTGATGTAGAATCAAAGGCGGGACTTTAAAGGAAAAAGGTTTGATGGACTTGGACTCCGAACCAGATGAGGTTTTATGATGAAAAGGGGTTTAATCCCAGCCCAGGCAATGCTTCTATCAGTTGAGCAGTACAAAGCAATTCATATATATAGGTTCACGCGGAATGATCTATTTTTTTTAACAGCACAGATCTCTTCAGGACTTGCAAATGTGGCATTAGCTAATATTCAGAGAGCTGATTTCCTTTCATCCACCAGAAGCTTATGATTATAGTACAGTTCTCGAATTGGAAATGAGAGCTGCAACACAGATTTAAAGCTGCTGTCTGATTTGTATTCAATATACATGTCACTGCGGGACAGGCTAGTCTGGGCCAACCTGGTTCAATACAAGGAAAAACAGTTTCATCATCGGAGATTCTTTAGTCAAAAATATCACCAGCTAATTAAAACAGCAGTCTCATGACTATTAGCGAGGTGTTTGGTTGATTGGTATCTCTTTAAATTTGACAGGAAGGATTAGGAGACGCATCCTCTCTTTTATTACATATTCTTCTTACAGCGTTAATGTGTTCAAGTGCATTGCAGGGTAATGAAGTGTAATCAGTTAACTCAAACCACTTAAAAAAAAAGAAAACAACATGATTTGAAAACAATTGCTTCTTTTGCATTGAAATATTTCCCCTCATTTGATTCTTGATCTGGAAAAAAATCATTAATGAAAGCAGACTTCAACATTGTCTTTGCTCAGTATACTATTGAATGGTAAATACTATCTTCAGCCAAATAGTGAAGTAACTAGGTAAGTAGTTTAGGATAATTACAAACCTAGATAGATCTAAGTTCCCTTTAGAGTAAAAAGTGATTATTTTTAAATTTTCTCATAGTAATTTAGGATAAATAGTCCTTTCCATCCATTAGAAAATTTTCTTAAGATAATGTGCACCTGCTTTACGTTAGAAGTTTGCTGTCTACTTCTCAGAATGAAAATCCTTCTTCCATTTACTTGGACAGTTTGGTACTATTTAATTGTACAGATTTGGTCATTCTGCACTACTTATTTTCATCCTCTTCAAATAGAATTTCTATTTAAACTACAAATTCATATCCAAACTATAGTTTGAAGAAATTCTGACTATATTCAGTTTCAAATTAGCAAACCAGATGTCAGTAAGAGGAGCGATAATTTAATTCTTCTTTTACTCCATTCCGTGGTCTACCTCATTCTAGAATGTTTCTCTCTCTCTCCTCCTTGGAAGGAAACTTTTTTTTTTTTTAAATAAGATTTACCAGGAAATACATTTTGCTAGTCCTTACATATTTTTTTGTAGATTCACGAGAGTTTATTGAGTTACTTGGCAGAAGTTGGATTTCTCTCAGTTATAATCATCATGGTTTTTCACTCTGTGGGATCTCGTTTAGCTCCCCCTTTTTATGATACTGTGACTGGCCAGTCTTTCACTGCCTTTAACCATGTAGTTAGGGTTTTATCACTGAATACACCCCTTTTCCTCTATCCTACTGATTTCTGTCTATCTTCTCACTGAGTCCTTGTTTTCCTCCTGCTTCTCCCACTTCTCCGTTTTAGTTCAGTTTCTTTTTTCTCTACTATCTCCTCTACCTCTCCACTTAATCTTGGAGTCTGGCTCCTTCTCTTTTTTTCTCTTCATTCTTCTGTTAAGTGATCATCTACATTTCAGTGGCCTTAAATAACTCTGTGCTAATAACCT
Organism: Phoca vitulina; assembly: GCF_004348235.1. Classification (NCBI taxonomy): domain Eukaryota; kingdom Metazoa; phylum Chordata; class Mammalia; order Carnivora; family Phocidae; genus Phoca; species Phoca vitulina. The sequence goes on from NW_022589744.1 coordinate 4,987,322, forward strand.
CAAAGTTCTTATCTCTCATCGGAGAGCAGGACTCAAATATCCAGCTGCCCCTTGGCATCTTCTCCCAGCTAGCTCACAAACACCTCGAATTTCACACGTCTAGAACTGAAACTTCCACACCCATCTTCTCTGTGTCTGTAAATGGTATTACTTTACGGTCCATGCTCAAGCCAGAACCTAGATGCCATTCTTGAATGGCTTCCCTTTCCCTTAATTCGTCAGTAAATACTGTAGATTCAGCCCCCAAATAGATTTCTAGTCCATTCACTTCCTTCTCTTGCACCTACTGCCCCGGTGCAGCTGACCAGCGTCTTTAACCCAGACCTCGACAGCAGGCTTCTGATAGTCCTGCTTTCTTTCTTGTTCTTCTCAAAAGCCATAGTGATCAAAATGTCTATTGGGTTAGAAAACTCCCCTGCTTAAAATCCTTCAACAGTTGGTACTGAGAATAAAATCCAAACTTCTTAGCATGGCCCTCAACACCCTGCATGACCTGGTCCTCCTATTGTTACCTCCCCAACATCTTCTCCAGCTGTTTTCCCCTTGCCGCCCATACTTGAGCTATAGTGGCCTCTATTTAGTTGCTAAAATATACCACACTCCTTCCAACTTTGGCACATGATGTTCATTGGAACTGGAAGGCATTTGCTCTAACTCTTTGTGTGACTGGCACCTTCTCATTCTGTAAGTCTTGACCTGATCGTTAACTCCTCCAATAGGATCTCTCTAATGACTCTGAGAAGGACATGCCCTGCTATCCTCTATCAGAGCACCTTGCTTGTGAACTTCACAGAACTTTGTGATTCTTGATCTGGAAAAAAATCATTAATGAAATGATTTTTATTTCATTAAAAATCACTAATGAAATGATTCTATTTATCTTACATATTTATTAATTTTTGTCTATTCCATCAAATAGACTGAAAAAGGGGACCCTGTCCCTTTTCCTCACTTCTGTATACCTGCGCCTAAAAGATTCCTGGTATAGACTCTGGCCTTGGCGAACATTTGTGAACGTCTGTATTGACAAGGGCAGACTCACTGATCAGCAGGAGCCCCAGGACAGCCACGCGAGGCTCTCCTCTGTGAGGGCAGTAGTGGCTTCAGGGTTGGGTTAGGTCACAGGGGAAGAGGCTGATGGTTTCCATGCTCTCACAGAAGACCCCAGTTCATGTTAGTTGTTTTTTTGTTGGTTTTTGTTTCTAGTTTTGTTAGTTTTTTTTGTTTGTTTTTTTGTTTGTGTGTGTTTGGATGGTGTTGTCAGTGTACTTACCGTTCCAACCTCTTGAGTTCCCACAGAACTTCTAAAATGCAATGACAAGAAATATATATAGAATTCACCCATAATTACTGTTATGTCATTATTAATTGCATGTTTTTGTCTTCCAGAGGAGGGACTATAGTTTCTCTGTCTTTGCATCTTTAAGAACCTACCAGAGGGCCTGACCCAAAGGCTGATGCTTCATCAGCGAATGAAATGAACACAAATCAATAAGTTTAACCATTTTGCAGGGATTGGTCTAGGTCTGGGCTTTGCTTGTACCCATAGCCTACCTTTTAACCTTCTGATTTCTAAAATATGTGGAGGATGCTTGTTAAATCTCCAAATAATAATCACTTCAGAGAACTGGTTACTATTTTGGTAATATGATTAAAATTATACCATATTCATCCAACATGTGCTGAAGTCCTCCTTAGTCTCAGGCACATTGTTAGCTGCTGAAGATGCAAAAATGAGTAAGACACACTTACTCAAAAGGAGTAAAAGAGAAACATAGATATGAAATAATGGGCGAAGCACAGAGCTGGAGACGTAACGAAGCCTTATGAGCCATGAAGGAGACCTAAACCCCTCTGGGAGGTGGCTCCATCTCTTAGCAGTGTATATGCTCCTTGGACCCTGCTCTTGTGGAATTTTCTTTCAACTGAAAAGAGTGTCCTTTTCCTCCTTTATTATTTCTTTAATGTTTTTTCCATAAATATAAAATTATTTTATCTCCATGTCACTTCTGCCGGCAGAGGCTGCCGGGTCCATAAGAAGCAGGAACATAATCAACAGAAGTCCTTTTTTAGTTCTTTGCTGAAAGCCACCATGATCACGTAACGAGTAAATTACACTACTGAGTCTGTGGTGTTAGAACAGTATTCCTACACAATTTAGTGTTCCTCTCCGTAATTTACATGAAAATCTTCAAAAGGGGGTTCAATATAGAGAACGTCTTTAATTTTGTTGTCCTCTGTTAGTGATTATTGAGATCGATATGATTTTACCTTAGAGATTTTCTAGGTGCTTCTCTGGTACAGAAAATGAATTCAGTGTGTAGAGATCCTCCTTTCATACCATTGAAGTGTTGCCACTCTGAGGACAAATGTGGTGACTATGTCATGATGTACTGTGGTACCATGGGGCCATCATTCATTCTTTTATCCATGTCCAGTGGGTATGATGCTATAATTAAGGATAGTTAGTTGGCAAAGGGCACTGAGTCTGAGATCATCTTCAGGAACTTCTTTAGCTCTTTTCCAGGCAATAAATTAACTTTTGAGGGCTAAAATAATAAGATAGTTGTTTGAAGCTGTTTCTGATGGCCAAGGGGGAAAACACACACACATGCACGTGTGCATACATGTGCACACACACACACAGCCTATTTTCAGCTTTGCCTCTGAAGTTAATGTATGAAGTTGTCTGCGACTGTTCTTATAAAAATGACACAAAGGGGGACAATACATCAGTTATAATAAAGTAACACTGTTCTGCCCTATAGAGGGCCTTTGACTTGTTATTCCTAGTTTTTGTTTTCAGCATAATTATAAACTTTCTCATCTGGGATTAAGAGTGAGGAATTAAGTGGCGCCTGGGTGGCTCAGTCGGTTAAGCGTCTACCTTCGGCTCAGGTCATGATCCTGGGGTCCTGGGACTGAGTGCCACGTCGGGCTCCCTGCTCAGCGGGGAGCCTGCTTCTCTCTCTGGCTGCAGCTCCCCGTTTGTGTGCTCTCTCTCTCTCTGACTGATAATAAATAAATAAATAAATAAATAAATAAATAAATAAATAAAATCTTTTAAAAAAAGAGTGAAGTATTAATAAACACTGTTCCTTTATTAGGCAGAGACTCTGAGGTGGAACAGTCTGGAGATTTTATCAGTTGAATGAGAAAAAAGCTAAGACAACTGGTGTTGAGCACTGGCCACATGCCTCAGACCATGGTCAGAGGTACGAGACAGTCCTGTCCTTGGCCATTTTTCACTCCTCAAAACCACAAGGTGGTTAATTGCCTCTATCGGGCCTGCTCTAACTCTAACTCAAAGATCTCAGAGAGCCTTTGTGACTGTTATTTCCTCAGATTTTTCTTCATTATGTCTTTCACTCAGTGTTTTTTGCAGATTTCCTTCCCTTTATGCTCAAGAATCATATTTTTAAACCCTAAGAGATCTTTTTGTACTTTTGCTATTTATTTTTCAGAGCATCTTGTTTTCATTTGATAGATGTAATAAATTTTCCTCTTTCCACATTTATGAATTAGAATGTTTTTTAGTTCCATTCCCTGAATTATCTCTTTCCTCCAGGGTTGGTTTCTTCTATTTATCTCTCATTTTGTCTTTCATATTTATTTCTCTCAGTTTTCTTCTATGCATGGTGATTCTTACTTTCTGTTGAGATTCACAGAAGATGAATGTTTAGTAGTTTCCTATTGCTATTGTAACTGGTTACCACAAACTTTGTGGATTAAAAACAACAGAAATTTATTATCATACAGTTCTGAAGATGAGAAATCTGAAGTTAGTTCTACAAAACTAAGATCAGGTTGTTGGCAGGGATGGATCTTTCTGGAGTTTCCAGGGAAGAATATGCTTCCTTGTCTTCCCTGGCTTCTAGAGGCCACCTACATTCCTGGTTCGTGACCCACGTGGCCTTTCCTCTTGCTGCTTCCATTGTCCGGTGGCCTTCTTCCTCCCTCTTAAAAGGACCAAATCAGGCCACATGCATACTCCAGGATAATCTTCCGTCTCAGGACCCTTAATCTCATCTGCAAAATTTCTTTGCCATGTCAGGTATGTTACTGACAGCTTCTGAGGATTAGGATGTGGACATCTTTGGGTAAAGGAGAGGGGACTTGTGTAAATGGGATTTTCTTCCCCATCCCACATCCTAGTGTGTCTCTCCCTAAGTAGGAAATCAGAGTGAGTCCTGGGAAAGGATGTGACATGTGGACTGAAAGATATGTTAGAATCCAGGCTCCTTAAATGTTGGAACAAAGTGGGCTGTATTCAGGGCTTGCAGAATCCACACTTGAAGCCTTTGCTTTCCCTGGGTAGTTCCTTCTCTTTTGTAGAGAAGAGCTTCTGTTTTTCACCTGGATTGCCCACAGTCTGCAGGGCAGGGACCTACTTCCCTAGTGCACAGACCTTCAGGGGCTTGTTTTTATTTTGATCTCTCGCTGGTGTCTTTACTATCTCTGTAGTCCGTGAGCCCAGAGCCTGTCAAGAGGGTTGTGAGAGCTGGGCTCCCCGATCCTCTGCTGACTCCCTCCCGGCTCAGCTTTCACAGACTTGTTTCATCTCTCAGCATCTGAGTAGAGCCTTATCTACTTTCTATCCTCCAGAAAGTTACTGAAAGCTCTTCTCACTTGGTGACTATCCCCCCAAAATGCCTATTCCCATTGTCTTTGTTTCTATGGCTGGCTTCGTTTTGCATATTTATAGTTTTATTTTATGCCAATTCACTTCTTGGGAGTTCACTAAATTGGTTAAAGGTCACCCAAAAGCAGAATTCCTAATACATCATAGTATTCACTTAAAGATGTAAAAATATTTGTGCATATAATGACTAAAATACTGCTGCTTTCAAGGAATGAAGATCAGCTAAAACTCTTGCTGGTTTATATCTCCTATCACATCAAATAATATGATGCACATTAATTTTTAAACTAATGGCCATTGAATTGACTGGAATGAAGGGTAACTAGACATATTAATAGAAATCCAGCCTGCCACTTCCTCTGCAATTTTAAAAGTAATGCCATTACAAAGCCCATTATTAGAAGCTTAATTGTGCATGATGTTGTGGAGGTTTGGGTTCTTCTGAAAACAGAGCCTGATACAAGAATTAGCCTGCAGGTAGTTTATGGGAGTGGGAGGGAGGGATTCTAGGAATCTGAAGTGAGGGAATGGGGAAAATGAACAAGGAAGGGAAAAGCCAATAAAGGGTACCTCGTGGACTGAGTTACTGCTGAGAGCAGGGGTGACTCCTTCCACTGAAGACCCTGGAGAATCTTTTAGAACACACCGTGGAATTATCCCACCAAGGAATGAGAATCTGGAGCATGTATCCATGAAATTCCATCCAGCTCCTTTCGATTGAGGGTACTCCGAAGGGGCATCTCTTCCTGCGTTTCCTGGCCACACCTACCCCTCTGCCTACTCCTGTACGTCCTCGCCGCGTGCCCTTCACTGTCTTTGGAGAAAGCTCAAGGTGGCAGAACTGAGTCACACCAATACCCATTCGGGGGGAATTGAGTATGAGTTCCTGCCTCAGCTGGGCTGTGATCAGACAGGTCAAAGAGATGTGCCCCAGGACACCGAAGCATCTAGAATTAAATGGAAAGAGTGAAAGTGGAATAGAAACATAGATGCATCTGTCTTTACACAATAGAGTCTTCCCTACATAACTGCACTAAAACTACTTTCAGAGATTTAGAAGCCCCAGATCATCAGACCACATGGGTTTATTCCCTGTCCTTTACAAGGCCCCGTAAAATGATAATGATAGAATACCAAAGACCTAAAACTACCACGGCAAAGAAAACCTAAGAGAGGACATCAGCACACAAGAGACTTAGACACATTTCTGGAAGCGGCTGAGATAGCCGGCATCTAGCTACACATGAAGATGACAGCTGAGGAAAGAGCCTGTCTTCCTCATAAAACCCAAGAGAGGCCCAGGACTCAGAAATGCCAGGAAGGAAGGGCAGCAAAAGAGAGATGTGAGCTTGAAAACAGGATTCACTTAAAGTCAGCATGTAGAGTAGGCGATTTCTCTCTACCACGAGCCCAGAATGGCCAGCTCGAGGCATTTATCCCCAGGCTGAGAGAAATGAAAGATCTGTCTGGGAGGAGTACAGGGAAGCTGGTGTGGAAAATGACGCCTTGGAGCCGAGCCCTCTGCTTTCCAGCATTTAGAGGGATCTGCATCCTCACAGCTTCCTCTGCTCTTGCTCGCCTTCAACCACATTGACCCCTTTAACATACCAGCTCCAGGCCTGTACACATACAGAGTTCCCAGTCTGATTTTATCTCTTTGATCTTGACCGTGAACAGAAAACCCTGCATCATCTGACATCTGAGGCATGCCTCAGAAGCCCAAAAAAGAAAAACTCAACAGATGACTCCAGAGAAAACAAGACACTTCAGGGAGCAAAAAGTAAATTTAAGGAAAGCAAAACTGAATACCAAGTCTGGTATTATAATCACAAAAGAAGAACAGACTGCTATGAAAATGTAACAATCAAAGGAATAAGAAAGGGCCTTGAAAATTAAAAATTGCTTTCATTATTTGCCAAAACTCATGTCAGGAACATCTCCCACAAGAGAGAACAAAAAGCAGAGACAAAAATATGAGTATAAAAATGCATTTTTAAAGGTGAGCTGTAGATGATTAAGCCATGATGCTCAATATTTAGCTGATGTTCAAGACACAGAAAATAGAATAGAGGAATTATTATCAATGTAATGAGAGTAGTGAAGTTCCCAAGGCTGAAGGATGTGCATCCTCACACTGAAAAGGCGAGTAAGTCTGCATCTGCACACATCAATAAAAGAGACCCTAAAACCTTCCAGAGAAAAAATGAGGCCCCCTACACAGGAACAAGATAGATGGGCATCCTGTGTCCAATAATGGTAAGATATAAACATGCCTTCATCAGAACAATGAAAGAGAAATTTTTTCAAACCAGGTTTCTATACATAAGTCAAAGTTCAGTCAGTCATGAGATTGGAGAAAGACATTGTACACGTGCAAAGATCTGGAAAGTTTATCTCCTGCATTTTTTGGGAAGTTGCTTGTAGATATTCTTCCTAAACTGAAGGAGTAAGCAAAGAGAGCTACAAATTCAAGGATTCAAGCAACAATGGATCCAAACAGGAGAGGAGGAAAGAGAAGTCCCAGAGACTGGCTGCACCGTGAGTCTAGAAAACATGTGCAGTCCAGATCAGAACAGATGTGTGGTGAAGGGAGGAAGAATCTAGATACTATCCATGAGAATTCTTAATAACATGAGGAGGCAATAAAAGCAGAAAATTCAAAGGTGATAAAAGAAAGTTAATTAGAAGCCTCAGGTGGGAGTGGGTGGGAGTGGGTGGGAGGGAGCTACTAGAAGCAAAATGTACTTACATAATATATTGTCTCATTGTGTTTTGAACAATAACTAGAGTCTATGTTTAAATTTCCCCTTTTGAAATCAATTTACATATAAAGCACAGGAAATTCATTCATGGTTATAGACATTACAAGAATGTTACCAACCTTAACAGAAGTACAAATAACAGAAATACAAACTAAGATAATCAAGGTTTTGAGAATGATTAGGTGAGGTGAAGTTTAGGCAATTCTAATATACTCATCGAATTAAGTGGAGAATGAAAAGAGGCCATCCATAATTGCTGGAAAAGTTGAATTATTTTATTGAAAGTTGTATTTTTAGTTTTGGGGGAAACCTCCTTACTGTTTTCCATAATGGCTGTACCAGTTTGCATGCCCACCAACAGTGCACAAGGGTTTTCTTTTCTTCACATCAAAAAACTAAAAATAGAACTATTATGTGATCTAACAATTCCACTTCTGGGTATATATTTGAAGGAAATAAGATCACTATCCTGAGATGTCTGCACCCCCATATTCATGGCATCATTATTTTCATTAGACAGGACATTGAAACAACCTAAGTGTCCATCAGTGAATGAATGGGTAAAGAAAATATGGTATACACACACACACACACACACACACACACACACACACACACACACACTGGAATACTATTCAGCCACAAAAAAGAAGAAAATCCTGCCACTTACAACAACGTGGATGGACTTTGAAGGCAATATGCTAAGTGAAATAAGTCAGGCAAAATCTTATTTATGTGTGAAATTTTAAAAAACCGAAACTCATAGAAGCAGAGAAGAGATGGTAGTTGCCAGAGGCAGGGGGTGGGGGTGGAGAAATTAGGTGAATATGGTCAAAAGGTACAGATTTCCAGTTATAATTAAGTCCTGAGGATGTAGTGTACAGCGTGGTGACTATAATTAGCAATATTGTACTGTATGTTCAAAAGTTTCTAAGAGAATAAATCTTAAAAGTTCTCATCACAAGAAAAAATACTGTACTTATGTGAGGTTGATGGATGTTAACTAAACTGATTGTGGTGATCATTTCACAATATATACACGTATCAAATCATTATCATGTATGCCTTCAACTTACACAAGGTTATATGTGATTATATCAGTAAAACTGGAAACAAGTTATAAAGGTAACCAGTAAAGAAACTGAAAATGGTGAAACAACTATATTTCAAAGATGGAGAAGGAGGGAGAGTGATGATGTAAGGAAGCTGAATCTTTATCTTTCATAGCAGGAAATAAATAGGTAGTGAAAAAATTAGTAATTAATGGAATATGTAAAGTATGAAGGTCGTTATCTGAAGAGGCAACAACACAACAGAAGGAACTAAATGTGTGGATTGGAGCTGGGAAGTCAAAAGCAGTAAAGTACTGTTTCCATGAAAAGCCCTTCTATCCCTTTTGGTTTGTTTGTTTATGAGTATTTAAAAATTTTAAAGAAACACTTGAGTGAAAAAATTTCATAAAGAAGACTTTTGTCAACACGAGGCCGGATTTGTCTTTTTCTGCTTTCACCTACTCTACTCTCGGTTTTCTGAGATGTTACACAGACATAGGTTCCTGAACAGTGTGGACAAATTCCTTATTAGTTCATTCCTAATGCACTTTTTCAGACAAATTAGGAGATATTCAGAAGACCTCTCCAACTTGTGTCTGATATTTTGGAATGCAGTTATCTGGCATCTTGCAAAACTGTTATGGTATCGTCATTACTATGTGCCTATAAGAATGGTCAGTAAGGTATTCCTGTCATTGGTGCAACAGAGGTATGTAAAAATACCTAAATACCTTTAGGGTTAGGAAGGCAAGGATAAGTATCAGTTGGAGCAATTACTGGGATGAATAACTCAAGACAGTACAGGGGAAACCTTATTTATACTCCAAGTGGTGGTTATAGATGCATTAAGTAAGAGTGACATGTTTTTCTGATGTCAAGGTGAAGAAGAGAACATAGGTGTAGTTTCATCAGTGTAGAGTATATCAGACGGCCCCCAAGATATATGGTAGTCGGTGTTGTAGTAAATGGAAAATATAAAATCTAAGTAGAAGAAGGACTCAGAACAATGCTCTGAGAAATAGACTGCATGAAATATTAGTGGAAATAAGTAGAAGACTGATTGAGGCAAGACTTTCTTAATAAATCATGAACATCTTGTTGAAAAGTAATTTCATGATGCCATAAAATTTGAGGTGAGAAGCAAAATATCAGACTTTAATAAAATGATACTATTTCAGTTAGGTAATTCACCAGTATATGGGAAATCACTCCACCTGGAAGAATCTAATGTGCTTTTTTCCACTAATGTTATTTTAGATTTCTTTAGAATTGATATGTTAGTTAAATCTTTTTTATTTATCCAGCTGGCAACTGTTTTTAAAATAAAATTAATAATAGTCATGAAAGATTTTAATTAATTTTTAGAAGTGCCCCAGTCACTGGAGTCTAAACTTCTGTGCAAATTTCTCTGAGTTCTAGGGCAAGCAGCTTTGATTAACTAAAGCACAGTGCTGTCCAATACGGCAGATGAGGAGAGTCAGAGATCCTGGGAGCCAATCCTGATTGCTACTTGCAAGATGTTTGCACTAAAATAGATACCTTAATACAATCTTTCAGAGCACCCATTTTATCATTTTTCATGGAAATGATAATACCTACATATTTATTATAAGGATTTCAAGTAAGTCTGTGAAGCTGCTTGTAAAATTTTGAAGAAAACGGAATACACACACACACACTAATTTTCTAAAATGTAGAATTGAAATGGAGAGGGTTATTTAAGTGATGTGGTTTGTATTATGCATAACATTTTAACATTTAATTAACAGCATCCACTTTATTATATACATTCGATTATAGTCCTATAGAACTGGGAAAAATTCTTTCTTTATGATGTATGAAATTGATGTAAGGTATATACCCACATTCAAGACATCTCTTACAATAAGAACGAACAAGCCTTTATATAATTTTCTGCTAATAAAAGTAGTATGTACTTTCTGATTTCTTTGATTACATTCTCAGTTTTAAGTTTCTGCCTCCTTATTGGCTACTTTGCTTTGGAATTGCATAGAATAAAATTATGGTCACAAACAGTTCTGTATCCATAGCAACATGCATTTCTGTTTCAATACTTTGCAGGTATTAATTTTCATTCTTATACTTTCTTAGGGTTTGCTGGTTGCTTTGGGGCATAGATGGCTCAATAAATGGCCTGAGGGAAAAAAAAAACCCAGTAATCTCAGTGCACTAGGACATGGCAGAGGGAGGAGACCGGGGGCTAGGCATTAATATGGACCATTAAGGTACTGGGAGGTCAGAAATTCAAGTAGGTTGGTTTTAGAATAATGAAGTCAGATCAAGAGGTCATGAAAAGAACCTTGAGAGTCCAGGTAGTTAAAACAAGAGATATAAAAGATGTAGTTACATAATGTCAAGAATTGAAGCACAGTAGATTTGGGAAACCAGTAGTAATCCTAATTTTGAAACATGTATAACATCAGGAATCCAAATTCCAGATTATGAAGCAAACAAGTATCAGTGATTGAGGGTAACAAAAAGGTTTCAGTCAGGCAAGTGCCCAAAGTTCATGGCCATGAGCCTATCTTGGAGGCAAGGTCTCTTTTGGCTAAAGCCCTCTTGGGTGTGCCCTTCCTTAGCAGGGAATGATCCAGTGAGTGAATGGGCAAGTGCGAGCTTGTGCTGGAGGTTAAATGGGAGAGCAAGAGGGAAGGGAGTTTCTGAAACTTTTAGATTAATAAAAAGGAAAACAATCTCGTAAATCATGAGTCTCCTATATGCCAGGTGACTTTGTTTAGTACACTAAGTACAACAGGCCACTAGAAGGCTACCAGTAGTTTAACAGGCATTGAAACTTGGTGAATACTGACTGGTGGACGGTACAGGTAGTTATATATAGCCAGAGCTTTTAATCACAGAATTGTTTTAGAAGAGCCCTGTGTTAAATTATGTAAAACATTTTTGTTAACAAAACTGTCAATCTTAAAATAAGTTTGATGTCTGTTAGTACTTAGTGAAAAAAATCAATTAACGTATTTATCAAAAATGGTAGGCTAATTGGAACACTTAATTTTTTTTGTTCATCTCTAAATTTACTTACAAGCATTTTTCTATAGGTTTTGAAAATCTGTTGGTATCATGATCTTGATCTAGACAGCCTTTGTGTTTTAGTTTGTCTTAAAAGTGTTTTAGACCCGTGTGCCTATAGTTAAGTGTATGAGTATCTAAGATGCATAACTTTACTTAGACTTCGTAACTGTCCAGTTTTACCAGATGTAAGAATATAACGTTGAAAAGAGTTTAACATGACATCTAGTGAGATAAATTCTTAAAAGTGATAGTCTAGGGGCTCCTGGGTGGCTCAACTGGTTGAACGTCTGACTTCTGATTTCAGGTCATGATCTCATGGGTCATGAGATGTAGCCCCACACTGGAGGGGTCCGCTCTCAGCAGGGAGTCTGCTTGAAGATTCTCTCCCTCTGTCCCTACCCCCACACGTGCTCTCTCTTTCTCTCTCTTTCTAAAATGAATAAAAATAGGTCTTTAAAAAAATAAAAACAGGGGCGCCTGGGTGGCTCAGTCAGCTAAGTAGCTGCCTCCGGCTCAGGTCATGACCCCGGAGTCCTGGGATCAAGCCCCTGCTCAGCAGGGAGTCTGCTTCTCCCTCTGCCTCTGCTCCTGCCCCCGCTCATGTGCTCTCTCTCCCTGGCTCACTCTCTCTCATAAATAAATAAAATCTTTAATAAATAAATAAATAAATAAAAACACATTTTAAAATGATGGTAGTTGAAATCCTTCTATAAATTAACTTGAAACCGTTATTTTTACATTATATCATTGTTACGAATCATGTTTCTAGTCTACATGCCACTTGTTATAGAACTATTTATACCTTTTCGGGGTGCCTAGGTGGCTCAGTTAAGTGTCTGCCTTCAGCTCAGGTCATGATCCTGGGGTCCTGGGATCGAGCCCCACGTCGGGCTCCCTGCTCAGTGGAGAGTCTGCTTCTCCTTCTCCCTCTGACCCTTTCCCCTGCTCATACTCTCATTCTCTCTCTTTCTTTCAAATGAATAAATAAAAAATCTTTTAAAAAAAGAACTATTTATACCTTTTGAATATACATTGAATATATTTAGGAACAACGTTTTTCTCTTACAGAGCCTTAGCTTAAAAAAATCACAAAAATGTTAACAAAAGTAATTTTAAAGTGAAATGGCTAATTTATTAAAAATTAACAATTATATATTTTATATTCGTGAGCAGAGGCAAGTGCTATCACCATGGATTTAGTTAGTGCATTTTTTTCTAGTTATATGCATTGGCTTTGCCCACAAAATATCTTTTTACATTAGGTAAATTCATTTTATGAATAGAGAAGTAAAGCAGCAAGTAACAGGTCATGAACAAAAATACAAGTTATTATAGTACTTTAAGTTAAAGTGTCTATATTTCATGGTATTGCTGTGTTGATATCAAAATCATCCAGGATGCTTTCCCAAGTAGGGTGGATTAAGAGAGAGGTAACCTCCCTCTCTTTTGCTAAACATAATACCAGTATTCTGACACCAAAGATATCTTGGGGAGGCCTACCTGGGCAATAAAGCTGTTCTTTATGGTCAAGTTGACTGGGGAGGATTCTGTGCTATTCTGCTGGGGAGATTTACCACCAAAGCCTTCATGACTTGAGAATGGATTTCCTAGATACTTATCTTGAACTTCTTTCAAAATCCCTAGAACTAGATCTATCAAGAATTTTATGCAGTTACTGAAAGGAATATTAAACTAGATATCCTCACTTGTAATCTGATGCTTGGGGGGAAAAAAGGCTGAAATGATAATATCATTTTTCAGATTATTGACTTATTTATATGTTTTTATTGCACACTCAATTTACAAATGCGGTTTACATGGTACTGACTTAAAACGTATCATGTGATCCTTCTATTAGTTTCTGCATATATTTAAAGAATTAGTTGCAGCAAGTGCACACAGGGCCTAAAAAAGTACCATAAGGGTAAGACAGGATGCACCATGTCCATTCTGAGACGGGGAGTCATGGAGTCGGCTGCAGCTTTCACAGGGGGTAGGACTCTTCTCTCTTTCATCAGCTCATTGTTAATCAAGTCAACTATTTCTGAATGTTCTAGATTTTCTTATGTTTAATTAAGCAGCCAAAACTTGTGAATACTTTGCTTTAGAAAAGTTATATGGTTGTTAGCATAGTAATCCGTGTTTTCTGAATGGCACTAGGATAATGTGTGTGCTCTTGTGACCTAAGTGTGTGTAGGATGTTTGGATAGACTGTCTAATGCAGAACTGGCAGAAAACCTAGGTCCAACTTTGTTTTCCCAGAACAGGGAAGTAAGTGGAGAGAGTATTGAAATCTGCTTTCCAATTACTTGAATGTCATTCTTTATAGAAGAAGGTTTCTAGTCAAGAAGAATTCAGCCTGAATTTTATTTTTCTTCCAAGGCCAAATAGGTTACCTGTCACTCCTGGAAACACTGTCGAGAAAGTAACTTTAAGTGTTTTTAGATGCTGCAGATAACATCTTCCCGACATGTAGTCCTCCTGTTGTTAGCCCTGACGTTGCACCAGAGTGAGTTGTGGGTAATACGTCTATTTGGCCTTTTTAATACTCATATTTTACATTCTCCAGATGAGATTATTAAAAGTGGTGTTTGAAAACAGTGTCTTTTAAAAAAATTTTTTTATTTAAATTCAATCTAGTTAACATATAATGTAGTATTAGTTTCAGGAGTAGAATTTAGTGATTCATCAATTGCATGGAATACCCAGGGCTCATTCCATCACGTGCCCTCCTTAATGCCCATCACCCAGTTACCCCATGCCCCCAACCCCCCTTCCCTCCAGCAACCCTCAGTTTGTTCCCTACAGTTAAGAGGCGCTTATGGTTTGTTTCCCTCTCTGTTTTCATCTTATTCTCTTTTTCCTTCACTTCTTCTTCCCTTTTTAGGGCCATCATTCTTTTTTTTTCTTTTTTTTTTAAAGATTTTATTTATTTGACAGAGAGAAACACACCGAGAGAGGGAACCACAAGCAGGGGGAGTGGGAGAGGGAGAAGCAGGCTTCCCACGGAGCAGGGAGCCTGATGCAGGACTCGATCCCAGGACCCCGGGATCATGACCTGAGCTGAAGGCAGATGCTTAACGACTGAGCCACCCAGGCGCACCTAGGGCCATCATTCTTAAGTGGAATGTTTCCACCCTTATAATTCCATTTGAGTCTAGAAAATATATAAAAATTTATATTTTGTGCTTCTGTTAATTATTTGTATAGTTTAATTTATAAAATAAATGCCCATATACAATCATTTTATGTCTAGTAGACATTTTTTTTTTTTTTTAAAGATTTTATTTATTTATTTGAGAGAGAGAGAGCACATGAGAGGGGGGAGGGTCAGAGGGAGAAGCAGACTCCCCGCCGAGCAGGGAGCCCGATGCGGGACTCGATCCCGGGACTCCAGGATCATGACCTGAGCCGAAGGCAGTCGCTTAACCAACTGAGCCACCCAGGCGCCCTGTCTAGTAGACATTTCATTTGCAAATTTCCAAAATAGACCAATGCGTTAGGAACCCTCTTATTTTCCTTTTAACTTAAACTAAGTTTTTTATTCACTTTCCTCAAGACCTATTTTCAAATAGATGGTTTGGGTGGTACTTTTAGAATAACACTAGAAATTTCAACATCAGTTATGAGTTTTTAGCAATATCGTCATTACTCACAGAAAAACAAATGCAGCCATAACGTTTGCCAGTTCGCGTGACTCATTACATGTTCTATTTCTTTTGAAGCTTTTTTTCTGCAGATAAACATGTAAATTACTGAGGGCTTTTCTTTTGTATTTTTACCCTTCTTCCTTTTTTTTTTTTTTTATTCTCCACATAGAACACTCCCTTCTTTTGCAAATAAAAATAATATTTCCTTTCTTAAATCCTTCATAATATAGTCCCAAACTGAATATTTGTTGGTCTGAAATTTTATCCAAATTAAAGTTTTCTTGCCTTTCCTATATGCTAAGCTGTGCCCTCTCTTTCGTCACATAATTTAGTAGTATCCTTGCAAACAACAGTACTGCATTTTATTTTAATTTTGTGTATAGAATTCCTTCCAGAGTTAAGCTAGTGTCTTGGAATTTGGAGGAATTCTAGCCCATCTATCTCTGCAAGTTGCAGAGGAGATATTTTCACTGAACCACAAGGTGGACTGATGATTTAATTTTTAGTTAGTAGATCTAATAACTGTAGAACAGGAGTCAAACACAAGTGTCCTTTAAATATACCAGACATGCATATTAGATGCCCAAGAAATTTTTGAATTATTTAAAGGTACATCTGCTGGCTCTTAGTTCTAAATATTTCTCCGTCATTTAAGGGATTTAAAACATATTTTCCATTTGATAGAACACTGGCGTTATGGTTCAAGAAATTTCTATTTGCAGCTTAGATGCAGCAGGTTAAAAATAGAAAATATGCTGTCCTAGGAATCTGAAGACCTGGTTTCTTACCCAGACTTTTATGTGACTACCCACATCCCTTAATATTCTTTTTTCTACTTTTATCAACTACCTGTCTTTCCCGTGGCATATGCAAGCACATTTTAAAAGCTTTAGCCCTATAAAAGTGCTATAAAATATAAACTTTTATTTTAAAAAATTACCTTACACATAAAATAATTTTATGGCTCATGGCTTAATTTGAAATTATTAGTTTCCAAAAAATGTTAAAAGGTATGTTATATGTCATATGATACAATTATATGGTAATATTAGCTTTCTGTTTCACTGTTTATATAAATTTCAGTTTTTAAATGACAATAAATATAAGATCTCATGTAAGATATACAGTTTTATGCACAATATAAATATACTCTCTAAAACAGATATATTAAACCTTTACAAACTATTATTTCTTACTGATCCAACAGTATTTTCCTAATATATTCTACTATTGACTTTTCAATACATATGCTGTCCCTCCTTGAATTGAATATCCACTATATATATTTTTTTCCAATTCTATGTATTTAATAAAATCTCAAATTCATATTTCATTCAGTGTATTCCTTTCATTAAAAAATGAAATGAGACATTTTATTTTGGTGGAGTGTAAGTTCTAGAAGAATAAGAGTCTGAAGTTTTGCTTCAGAAATAATGTAGACATAAGGAGTGATCAACAACCAAATATAACAGAAAGAAAGCTTTATCTATATTTGAATTTGTAAAATACAATAGTTGATACTTAAAATATATAATAATATAAACTAATAGTAAATGTATTATATACTAGATTATATATCATAACTAATAGTAATCTGTATTTTCAAACCTACTCATCAGGGTTTTTTCTTCTCAAAATTATTTTAAGAAAACAGCCATGGGTTTTTTCCTTATAAGCCGGCAGCTTCAACTCTGAAAGTTAATTTCCCAATATTTTCCTTTGACAAAGATCTCAGTGAAGTCTGAGGGACATATAATCGAGGACGAATTTTGGATGTGTTTACATAAAACACATTTAAATTAGGAAATATAGAAAAAATAAAGCTAAGTTATTCTGTAATAAACTCCTACTTATTAAAGCAAAAGGAAGAAGTAAGGAGAATTTAAATGTATATGTTCCATAAAAGTAAATAGCAGATAGCAAGGATTTTTTTTTCTGAAATTACTTCGAGGATATCCATCTGGTCACCATAGATTAACCCCAATCCCTTTATGCATATATGTTACTTTACAATGCTAATTGGTATTTATTATAATGACCTTGAATTATTTCATGGTCCTGTAGTATTTTCAAAATCTTCAAAGAAAGATTAAAGTATTATTATAAGTATATATGTAGCAACTTGCCCTCCTTAGTAGGGTGCACTCAGTTCTTTCATTACGTGATATTTGCAATGTGTTAATTGTCTGAAGTCTACCAGCCATGCAGACCAACTGCCATGGTGCTTCCTGTATGAGGTAAAATGAAAGGACCAAGTGAATAAAAGATGAAAAACATAACCTATCAATGCTGCTTTACTGCAGGATATAGGAGTGCTCTGACCTTTTCTGCATGATGTAGCCAGCCAAGAAAATAGATGGTCATTTCTTCAGATCTTTACCTTTCTGTGAGGTTTTCATTCCTGGGGCATTTATGTGTAACTTCCTTGAAATGATGAAGTTGCAGTGTTTTACTGCCCTGCCCTACACCCCGCAGAGATTAGCAGACACATCTCAGCCCTTCTACTCTATCCTCATAATTCCTGTAAGAAATACAGGCGTGGTTGAATTCTCTGTCCTTTTGCTCTTGAAGCCTGTATGAAGCAATTACAATAGCTAACCAAACGTTATCCTCTTCTATACCATTCTACTTCCTAATTCTAACCTCCATCACCAGCCAAAGAATGTCTAAGGAAGGCGTCAGAATGGTGTCAGGGCCCCTGTTCTTAGGGTCTTAACCTTTCATTGTGGGAGGAAATTTCCAGTGAGGAGGACGTTGGGAATTTGGACTGTTTCTCTTGAAATGGATTCCCAAACCATTTCCTCTGAGGATTCTACCTCCTTGATAAACCTTGTTATAAATGAGAACACAACTCTTCAGAAATGGACACTGAAGGCTCACTGGTAGATATGGCCTTCCAGCCCCTTAAAATATGATTTGGTGAGGTAATGGATGTTTAGATGCATGGACACACAGATGGACAACCAATGACTGACATAGCTGGCCAGAGAGCTATGAACCACTTACTAAGGATCAAAAGTCTTGAAAGACTTGAGACCTTTGTCAAAGCAAGAGTTCACATAGAGGTACTCATCATTCTATGAACACCTCTGCCTCAGACCATTCTGAATTCAAACCTTCCACCTTTTTATCATTTAGTTTCTTTTAAATCCTGTCTCTCCATATTGTCTGACCCTACCGCTGCCTGAGCCATGGCGTTCATTACACACCAGAACAGCGCTGAGTCGTGTTTAACTGTTGTATTTAATTCGTTAGGGACACTAATCATCTGTCATTATTTCCGGTACTTTTTTCTTCAAGAGACAAAAGCAGTGTTTTCTTACAAGGCTAAACTCTCTTTTATGCTAAAGTTTCCATGGAAGCTGTTTTACAATAGAAAATTCTATTGCATTTGATATTTATAAAATAGTGTTAGAAAATTAAAAGACTGTAATTTAAAATAGGGTGTTTTCTTTGAATCTATAAGCTTAAATCCAAATATTTATTTATCATGTCCAGCATAATGAAAAGAGAAATTATTTTGATGTTTTATATGACTTAATAAGTTTGGTGACCTTAATATTAAACATAAATAGCTAAAATGTATTCTAGAACTCATAATATATTGTTCTAAAAAAACCATATTAGTTTAAACTTTTTTACATAATAATGAAAGGTAAAAAATAATGAAGTAATGTGATATTCAAAGACATAAATGAAATCGAGGGTCCCCTGTGAAAAATCCAAAATAAGAAAAATTGTCATAGGATTATGCATTTCCATAATACAGATTATATTAAAAATAATTATTGTGTTAAATTTTAAGAAATTATTCTGTATTAGATGCATTCTCCTTGCCACGTAGGCATAAAACATCTGCACTATTTTTAAAAAGTTTTGTTGTATTGTGTCTTATACATACAAATAATATATGTCATAAATAATACTTAAGTACTAATGTACACAAACAAAATGAACATCACGAAATGACCACCCAAGTTAAGAATTAGAACACTGCTAAAACCATTGTGTCTAACCAGATGCTCCTTCCTTTCTGGAGCTCCCGATACCTGCCCCAGAGGCAACCTCTGGCCTTAATTGTGTGTTGATGGTTACAATTGACATATCAATGATTTTGGAATATTTTATCACCTCCTAACAAAAAAACACATTAACAGTCAGCCACTCTCCATTTTCTCCACAACACTCCAGCCCTAGGCAACCACTAATGTAAATTCTGTTCCTCCCGATTTTCTTGTTGGGGCTGTTTCTTATGAGTAGAATCATATGATATGTGGTCTTTCGTGACTGGCTTCTTTCGTTTGTGATATTTTCAAGGTTCATTCATGTCATAGCCTGTATTAGTTCTCCATTCCTTTTTTTTTTTTTTGCTGAATAATATATTTTATTTGTTCATTCATCAGTTGATGAGCAATTTGTTTCTACTTTTTGTTGTTATGAATAATGCTGCTATGAACATTCACATACAAGTGTTTGTGCAGAGATATATTTTATTTCTCTTGGGTATATACCTAGAAGTAGAGAGAATTGATTTTTGTCTGTTGTGGAAGATAGGGATCAGATTTCATTGTGTCCCATGTGAATAGCGTCTTGACTTAGGACAGTTTTTAAACTGATTCGTCATTGCCCCACTAAAGCACAATACCAGCTCTGTCCAATGTGACCTTGTTTCTAGGTTCACTATTATGTTCCATGAGTCAAGATGTTTCTATTCTTTATGATTATGCTGCACTGTATTAATTTCAGTCACATTATTCTAGGCCCTGATATGTGGTATGCAATGTCACACCACTTGTTCTTCTTTAGGAGTATCATGGTACTAGGCTCATCCTATACATTTTAGGTTCAGCTTGTCAAGTTTCTTGGAAGCTTTTGTGGAAATTTTAATTGGACTTGCATTGATGCTATAGATCAGTCTGCAGATAACTGATGGAGAGGCTTTCCATCACCATGATTTCTCTCTCAGTTATTTAGATCTTCTTTAATGTCTTTCAAAAAGGCTTATAATTTTTTCTTTAAAGTTTTGCACATCTTTTGGTAGACTTGTTTCTGAGACTCTTATTTTTGTCATAGTTATACACGATGTTTATAATTTTTTTGCTGGTGTATAAAAATTACAAGCAATTTTTAAACATAGATCTTTAATTCAAACACCTTTCTAAACTTTTTTTTTTAAGATTTTATTTATTTATTTGAGAGAGAGAGAGAGAGAGAGAGAGCGCGCGCACACGAAAGGGGGAGGGCCAGAGGGAGAAGCAGACTCCCCGCTGAGCAGGGAGCCCGATGCGGGACTCGATCCCGGGACTCCAGGATCATGACCTGAGCCGAAGGCAGTCGCTTAACCAACCGAGCCCCCCAGGTGCCCTCTAAACTCTTATTTCTAATAATTTGTACATTCATTTTTCATTTTCTCTATAGACAATCAGGACTGAAGACAGTTTGTTTTTGTTTTATTTTTTCTTGTCATATACTTATGAATACAAATAGTGGTAAGCATATTTTTTCTTCTTTCTGATTTTAAAAGGCAGTAGCTTCACAATAAATAATGAATAAAATTTGCTGAGCTTTTGGTAAATACCTTTCATCTCATTAAGAATGGTCTCTTCTATTCCTATATGGCTAAGAGTTTCTGTCATGGACTTTTTTCAAATGTTTTTCTGTTTATTGTGATAACTGTAAGGCTTTTTTCTTTTAACACATTAATAGAATAAATCATAGGTTATTTTTTACCATTACACCAACATTATGTCCCATCCAATTTTTAAATGATATATTATTGCCAACTTCAATTTGCTAGTGATTGTTGAGAGTGAGCAACCTGAAATTTTCTTTTTTCTTTTTTTTATTTTATTTTATTATTTTTTAAAGATTTTATTTATTTGACAGAGACACAGCGAAAGAGGGAACACAAGCAGGGGGAGTGGGAGAGGGAGAAGCAGGCTTCCCGTGGAGCAGGGAGCCCGATGCGGGGCTCGATCCCAGGACCCCGGGATCATGACCTGAGCCGAAGGCAGACGCTTAACGACTGAGCCACCCAGGCGCCCCTGAAATTTTCTTTTTTAGACATGTTTTTTAATTGATGTTATGCTAGCCTCACAAATTGAGTTGCTGAGTAATATTTTTTCTATTCCCTGAAAGAATTAATGTAAGAGTGAATTATTTGTTTCTTTTTTTAAATTTTTTTATTGTTATGTTAATCCCCATACATTACATCATTAGTTTTTGATGTAGTGTTCCATGATTCATTGTTTGTGCATAACACCCAGTGCTCCATGCAGAACGTGCCCTCTTTAATACCCGTCACCAGGCTAACCCATCCTCCCACCCTGTTTCTTAATAATTCGGTGGATCTGGCCAGTAGAGCCATCTGGGCTTTGTATTTCATTTCTGGAAAGATTTTTGACTACTATTTAAATTTTTCTAGTGGTTACGGGATGATTCACATTTTCCAATTTTTTTGGTAAATTTTTATAGTTTATGAATTTTTCCTTTTCATTTAAATTTGATATTGGCATTTATAGATTTTGAGAAATGTTAAACTTCCCTTGCATTCTCTACAACATGGCAATTACATATTTTATTGTATACATTACCAGACTTGGTTTGCTAATAATTTATTTAGGATTTTATGTCTGTGTTTATGAATGAGTTGGTATATAGTTTTTATTTCTCTTCCTATTCTTGTCATCCTTTGGTATCAATATTATGACTTCTGAAATAGTTTGAGAGTACATTTCTCTATTCTCTGTAAGAGATTATAAAAGACTAGAACGATCTATCTTCTGGGAAATTTTTTTAGAACTCACCTGGAAATTATCCAAGCTTGGTGTTTTCTTTGCAGGAAGATTTTTCACTATTCTTTCAATTTACTAATTAGATTGTTTATTTTATTTCTTATTTTTGGCAGTTTATATTTTCCTAGGAATCTATTTCACCTTGGTTCTCCAGTTATTGGCATAATATTTTTATGGTATGATCTTATCTTTTTAATCTGTGATGGATCTGTAGTATTTTTTTTAGTTTTAGTATTAGTTATTATCTCTTTTTTCCAGGTAATATTGCCACAGTTTTATTTTCAGCCCTAATATTGTTTATTTGTGCCTTCTTTCTTGTTTCCTTCATCAGTCTTACCAGAAATTGTTCTATCTTGCTAATTTCTTAAATTGTCCTTTTTTCATTAACAATTATACTTTTAAAAATGAATAGCATGTTGTGGCTACATATTTCCTTCACTTTAGTTCCATCCTTAAAGATTTGGTACAGAATATTTTCATAATCAATCATTTCTGAGAATTTTTATTTACATGTTATGAATTTACTTTTATTAAGAAATATGTTAACATCAATCAATTTAAAAGTCACAAAAATAGATATAGTAAAATATCTCCCATGCCCCCCTGACTGTTGGCACTAACTCCCCCATTACCATCTAAAAGAGTACAAATGTAAAAAAATAAAAAGTCTTGTGTCCTCTTCCAGAGATCAATTCTAAGTACTTTAATTTTTATCTTAATTTCATTTTGAAACATAGGTTATTATTTATTTATTTATTTATTTATTTATTTATTTATTTTAGAGAGAAAGTGTAGAGGGAGGGGCAAAGGGAGAGAGAGAGAGAGAATCTTAAGCAGGCTCCATGCCCGGTGCAGAGAGAGCCCAATGCAGGACTTGATCTCACGACCCGGAGATCATGATCTCAGTCAAAATCAAGAGTTGGACACTTAACCAAGTGAGCCACCCAGGCATTCCAAATCATGAGTTATTTAAAGTGTATGTTTAAAATTTTGAAGTAGAGGCACCTGGGTGGCTCAGTTGTTAAGCGTCTGCCTTCAGCTCGGGTCATGATCCCAGGGTCCTGGGATGGAGCCCCGCATCAGGCTCCCTGCTCGGCGGGAAGCCTGCTTCTCCCTCTCCCACTCCCCCTGCTTGTGTTCCCTCTCTCGCTGTGTCTCTCTCTGTCAAATAAATAAATAAAATCTTAAAATAAATAAAATAAAATAAAATAAAATAAAATTTTGAAGTATGTGGGGAATTATTTTGGTTTTGTTGTTACTGTTTTTGTCATGGTTCCTAATTTAATTGAATTCTTGTTGAAGAATATTTTTTTGATACCATCATTGTTTTTGCAATATGTTGACATTTAGGTCTCATGGTTTCGTGTGTGTGTGTGTGTATGTGAGAGAGAGAGAGTGTGTGAGATGAAATCTCCTACTAGAATGGTGGATTTTTCCATTTTCCCCTGTAGTTCCGTTAAATTTGTTGTATATATAATTTGAGCTTGTTTTATCACATATATGTAGTGTAGATTTATCTCTTTGATTAATGAAATTTTTAAAAATAATTATTTAATGATACTCTATTTTGAGAGTGTCTGGTTAATATTTTACTGGCATAACTTTTTCCATTTCCTTAGTTTCAATTTCTTCATGTCTTCAGTATGTCTCATTAAAAAAAATGGATGAATTTTAATTTATTTAGAAAATCTGAACTATCACACTCTTTTAAGTAGTAATTTTGGTCTGTTTACACTTGTTGTAATTATTAATAGACCTTACTTTTCCATCTTTCCTACTTTTTTCTATTCGTCTTTCTTGCCCTTATTTTTCAAATAGACTTTATTTTAAAAACATTTTTAGATTTATAGAAAAATTGAGAGGATAGTATAAAGAGCTCCCATATACCTTGCACCTAGTTTCCCCTATTATTAACATCTTTTATTAATATGATACATTGTTTACAATTATGCACCAGTATTGATATATCATCATTAACTAAAATCCGTACCTTATTCAGATTTGCTTAATTTTTACCCAATGTCATTTTTTTGTTCCAGGATCCCATCTAGGATATCACATTATATTTAGTTGTTATCTCTCCTGAGTCTCCTCTGCTATGACAGTTTGTCAGATTGTCCTTACCTTTGAGGACCTTGACAGTTTTGAGGAGTACCCATTCAGAATTTGTAAAATGCCCTTCGTTGTAATTTGGAATTCTTCTGCAAGGAAGATTTGTTTCTTCTCCCCCCTTTTATTAATTTATTACATCATCTATATGAGTATGTACTCATGGATATTTACTTTATTCTTTGGAATATATTCCAGTCCTTTTTTTCTCAAATTGTTCCAGTTTTGGCCATAGGGAGGTCTTTCAGTTGGTTCCTATATCAGCTGGTTCCTGTATTTAATATACTCTCATCAATGAACACTTCTTAGTGTTGCTAGCACAGCAAGATGTTCTGATTCATCTTATGTATTTCCTGCCCATTCTTGGAATCAGCCATTTGTCCAAGGGCCACTGGTTCCTTTTACTGGGGAATGGTACTAGAACCCAAAATCTGGGTGCTTGGTGTACTTGTTGCTACTGGGAAGTCATTTACCAAATGTATTCTTTGCCTGTTTTCAAGTTTTTCTCTTTGTCTTTTGTGTTTTGCCATTTCATTACCTAGTATATAGATGTGGAGCTTTTCCCTTCCTTCTTTCCTCTTTCCTTCCTTCCTTCCTTCCTTCCTTCCTTCCTTCCTTCCTCCCTTTTCTATCCTGGTTGATATTTATTCTGCTCACTATTTCTATGGATTCTTGCTTTTCCCGAGTTCTGGAAAATTCACAGTCATTTTTGCATATCCTCCCTGTCTTCTCTTCTCTTGTCCCCTCCTTCTGGAACTCTAGACATATATTAGATATTTTTGTTTCACCTTCCATAGCTTTAAACATCTCACTTACAGTTATTATCTTCTGATATTAATATGCTGCATTCTGAGTAATTTATTAAGATATCTCTTCTCTTCCATTACTTTTTGCTTCTGCTATGTTTAAACTGCCTTAACTCATCTATCTTTTATTCAAAAACCTTATTTTTGGAAATTATATATTTTTTTCTCAAATCTGGTAATTTTTGCTTAATCTCTTCTGATTTACTCATTTTGTGATTCCATCTTTTATTTTTAAAAATATTTAATACATGTTATTTTATCTTATTTTTCTGATAATTCTAATATTTGAAGTGCTTGCCAGTGGGAATCTGTTTCTGCTAACTCATACCAGTGGTGTTTTTTTTCTGGATTTAGTAATTTTTTTTATTATGAGCTCATTTTTGGTTTACCTTAATTTATGGAAAACTTGGAGACATTAAACTGAAGAAGCGTTCCTCCAGAGGGAATTTGTTTTAGCTTCAGGCAGGAGTAAATAACACTATGGACCTGGAACCACTTTTCCTATTCCAGGCTCTCTGACTTAATTCTGTGGAATCATGTTCAACTCCCATATTCCTTGCCCCTGAAGCTGCAGTGCTAATAAAGACATTTGTCCTCAAAGATACCTTGCCTTTTGGGCATGCTTACTGGTCATTATCCTATTTTTGGCACATGCAGTTTACATGTGTGTGACTTTTGTTTTATTTTGTTTTTCCCTTTGGATTTTTCTCTTACTTCCTATGAGCAAAGAGAGAAAACATTGTATTTTATACCGAACCTAGTTGTTTCATCTCATGAGGGCCTCTCAGAATATCTAACCTGCCACACTGCCTGAAGTAACTATCCTAAATCACCGATATTCCTTTCTCTTCCTTGCCTTCCACACACATGTAGTTGTTCAGCCCTTTTTAATTCTACTTCTAAAATTGTATGCCCGTCCATTCCCGTTTGCTGACCTTCCCATCCCTAGTGTCTCTAACCCATTATATATATTGCCTCCATGTTAGTCTTTCTTAATAGAAATTCAGTGCTATTTCTTGGCTTACTATCCCCACATACTCCTCTCCAGCATCTGATTGTCCTCCAGTGCCTTGATTTCCAACCCTTGTAGTTTAATATCTTCAATGTCTGCAGCAAATCTCTCTTTTCTGAATTTCCCCTATTCCTCTTTGACACTCTGTTTTTCTTCTTCCATGCAACTCATTCTTTCTATCTGAAATGTCCTATATTCATCCGTGTCCCCAAATGGTACTAATTTATCTATTAAGGTCCATCTCAGTTGCATTCAGTTTTATTCAGTTTTCCAGAATTCTTCCTAGCTCAAAGTAACTTCTCCCTCTTCTGAACTTTTATGGCACTTTGTCTTCTCTTGTGGCTTTATGGCTTTTGTGTGTGTGTGTGTATGTGTGTGTGTGTACAAGTGTGTGTAGCTTATATATTACAGTCTAAACTCTTTAGGGAAATTTTTTGTTCTAGAAGTCACTTATGGTGGCTTCCGCATCATAGATCCTAACAAATAGTAAATTATACATAATTATAAATTAAAGAGTAGCACATTGGAAATATTTCAGACATTGGTGATGATGTTGTAGCATAAGGCAGATTTTTCTTCCTTTTTTAGGCTGAATAATACTGCATTGTATGTAAAGACTCCATTTTGCGTATCCATTTATCTGTCAATGGACGTCTGGGTTGCTTCCATGCTTTCTGGTCTGTATGTTTTTACTGTATGAAATCAACTTGATTAAAAGTTGTCCGTATAGTGGGTCTTCTACAGATACAACCTTTATTAATTTGTGAAATTTCTTTGTAATTCTGCTCTTTTATATTAGTCAAATAGATGAAGCTTTCTAGGTCACTATTTATAATATTAAAGAAAAATGAACACATCTATTCCAGATTGATCTTGGCAGTTCCATCACTGTAGTTATCAGCACATGCTAAGGACTAAAATATTAAATACCCCAGGGAAGTCTTTGGCATTAAGTTCTTTCATTTAATGTTTATTTCTTCCATAATTAGTTGATACATTTTTCAGTATAGTTTTTCTGTTTGAAAACCATCACTGGACTAGAGCCAGTGTATAACAATGTGCTAGCAATTTAAAATGCCTTCCTTAAGTTATCATCACATTCCTAGTCAACTAATAAAAATATACAAAATTATGAAGTGCAGTAGTGGCAAGGGTGTGGAGAAACGGGTTCACATACCCACTGTTGTTCACACTGGAAATGGATTCATTGTTTCTGTAGAGCAATTTAGAAAAAAAGAAAGTTATTCTTATCTTTTAGCCAAATAATTTTGATAATATAATCTAAAAGCAAAATATCAGTGTAATTTATTCATAGATGTCTCATATGTAATAATGACTAATTGGAAATAAGACAAATATCCAAGAATAACATGATTGAGTAAATTACATATATTGCAATGATGAAGTATCAAAGAACCACTAAAAGTGACAAATACACTAACAAATGGGAATGAAGATGTAAAATTAGGTATAGGAAAAAGTAGAACAGTATCTAAACAGTGATTATATCATTAAAAATATTTGTATGTACATTGTCAAAGATTGAAATTCAATTTGGGGTGGTGTCAGTGGTTTTGGAAAGTTAACTTTTTTTGTTAATTTTTTATTTTTTATAAAGACATTATGACCTTGCAACTTTGGGATATAACTTTGTTCTAATCATAGTGAAAATTAGAGGTTAGAGGTACACAATAAGAATAGATTAATAAAATACAATAAATGTCATTCTTCATAAAAAAAATTCTTACTTCTCTGATACAGTATAATATGTGATAAAAATAAAGCTTTCAAATCAGACTGAATTTGGATAAAATCTTTGCATGTCTCTTTTTCTTGGACTACATGTCTTAGTCTGTTCTGGCTTCTATAACAAAATGCCACAGGCTGGGTGGCTTATAAATTCATTTGTCACAGTTCTGGAGGCTGGGAAGTCAAAGATCAAGGCATCAGCACGGTTGTATTCTGATGAGGACCCTCTTCTTGGTTCAGAACTAGCACCTTCTCACTGTGTCCTCACATGGTGAAAGGGACAAGGGATCTCTGAGTTTCTTTTGAAAAGGCACTAATTTCATTTTATAAAGGCACTAATTATATCCTAAAGGCCCAAGATGACCAGTGTCCTTAAAAGAAGAGGAAAATTTGGGCGCCTGGGTGGCTCAGTCGTTAAGCGTCTGCCTTCAGCTCGGGTCATGATCCCAGGGTCCTGGGATCGAGTCCCACATCGGGCTCCCTGCTCAGCGGGAAGCCTGCTTCTCCCTCTCCCACTCCCCCTGCTTGTGTTCCCTCTCTCGCTGTGTCTCTCTCTGTCAAATAAATAAATAAAATCTTTAAAAAAAAAGAAGAGGAAAATTTGGACCCAGAGACACAGACACACAAAGAAGCCATTTGAAGATGGAGCAGAGACTGGAGTGATGTGTCTATAAATCAAGGAACACCAAGGATTGCCAACAGACATCAGAAGCTAGAAGGGAGGCATGGACCAGATTCTCACTCTGAGCCTCCAGAAAGAATCAACCCTGCCAGCACCTTGATCTCAGACTACTAATCTCTAGAACCGTGAGAGAATAGATATCTGTTGCATTAAGCCACCCAGTTTATGGTACTTGTTATGGCAGTCTCAGGAAACTAATATGTCCCGTATGTTTGGGAATTAGGAAACCTGCTTCTAAATGGTTTATAAGTCAAAGCAGAAAATAATAAAGGAAGTTAAAAAATGTTTTGAGCTAAATGATCATGAAAATAGCATATATCTACACTTGAGAGATTAAACATATGTAAGAGTTGGAGGAGTATTTATAGTCTTAAGTTTATAAATGAGAAAAGAAGAAAGTATAAAAATAAGTGAGCTAAATACTGAAAAGAAGAAATCAGGAGGAGGAATATAAAATAAGCCCAAGAATGTAGAATGCAAGACATAATGAAATAAGAGCTGATATCAATGAAATAAAAGCAAAAATACCATAGCAAGTACTAGATGAATCTTAGGAACATAACATTGAATATTTGAAAAAGCAAGTTGCAGAAGAATACATGTAATATTCCACTTACATAGATATTTGAAAGAAGTAAAATTAAACATGTTATATATAGTAAAAAGGTTATAGGTAGAATTTATATCTAAGCTAGGAGGGAATGGCATGGGATGGGAGAATGAGTGGATGAGGGAAGGAAGGAAGGGAGGGGGGTTAGGAAGGAAGGAAGAAAGGAAGGAGTGAACTTGTATGTTTGTTAACCTTTTGCAGTTCTTCTTTTATGATTTTCCTATTCATATCCTTTGCCCATTTTTCCATTTTTAAAAACAAGGTTATTGCTGACATGGAGGCCCAAGTTCACAAGCTGAGAGAAGAGCTGATTCACGTGAACTCGCAGCGGAAACAGCAGCTGATAGAGCTTGGTCTTCTTCGCGAAGAGGAGAAGCAAAGGGCTGCAAGGGACCATGAGACCGCTGTCTACAAACTGAAGGCTGAGTCAGAAAAGATGAAGATGGAGCTGAAAAAGACTCATGCCGCTGAGACAGAGGTGACATTGGAAAAGGTGAGATATCCAGCTGGATTTGCGCAGACCACTGAAACCCATGTTTAGGCCCCACTGCTGCCATCCTTGTGTTTAATCTCTAAAAGGTGGCAAGCATAGAACTACTCCTGAAATTTACCAACTGTTCAAATGAGCAATTTAAGTGTCTTGCTATATGTTTAAGCACCACAAAAATAATCCAGGGAGTTAGGTGTCCTATTTTCCCTTGACGTCCATGGAAAGGATAGTGTGGAATATCCCATTCCATAGTGATTAGATGCACATTGTGATAAAGCAATGTAGAATATTGTCCAATATTGTACTGAGTAGGGATACTTGAGCTGTAGCCCCAAGTTTTCCTTGGTTAAGACTAGGTTTCAGATCTTTCTTCGGTTTTCTAATAGTCATTTCTAGATTTCAAAGTCTTTTGTAACAGTCTTGTGTAACATAAATGACATAGTTTCCCAGATTACTATTTCAGATTAAGGAAAGTTTCTTTAAAATTACATATTTTTGAAATATATGTCAATATAATGTTTACACATTTTGGGTTGAGTGATTTTCCAGGTATAATCTCAAATATTTGTTCTTTCATTGTTCTGGAAAGGTGGAAACATTTTAATTGGGAGTAAATGTGAATTGCTATTAATGATAGCAACTATAAATTACCTTTTGAGTTCCTTAAGACCAATCTAATCTTGAGATCAAGAAACTTGAAAAGGGTAATCTAAGAGTCTTCCAATTCTGCTTACTTTTTTTTTTTACCTTTTCTTCTTCATCTTTAAATGCTATGCCTTCATAGAGCATACAACACCATTCTAGGCACTGCTCCATTGGTTTTACATGGATTGTGATCCTAAGATGCTTCTTTTATAGTATCCTAATTTATTTGAGACTCAGATTTCAGCAGACTTTGCCCTTGGCAGCATAGCTCTGAACCCAGAAATAAATAGGAACAAGACTCCAAAGAAGCAGAAGTGAGCCTGGCTTCTTGGAGGAGCAGCAAGGAGGCTGATGTGGCAAAAAATGGTAACCAAGAAGGAGGAAGAGGAGGAGAAGGAGGTGATGAGGTTAGGGAAGAAACCTCAGGGGATGGACCTATGTCCTGTGGGTCTGTGTGGGTGCTTGAAAGGGTTTTGCTCTGACTCTCTGGGAGTAAGGCTTCACAGGTTTGCTCTGACTCTCTGGGAGTAAGGCTTCACAGGTTTTGAGCAGAGGAGTGGAATGCATTGATTCACATTTGAGTAGGATCTCTCTGTGCATGCTGAGAACAGACTGAATTGAGGGCAAAGAAAGAAGTAGGGAGACTAGTTGAAAGGCCATTGTGGGAATTTGGATGAGATGACTGAGGCTCGGGCCTGGGCAGCAGCAGGTAAAAACTGATGAGATTCGGATTAGGAAGGTGGATCTGACAGCGTCCACTGTTGATTTGGATGTGGGGTGGAAGAGAGAAAGAGGGGCATGCTGTTTAGCAGTCAAGGGAGATTCCAAGGTGACTTGCTGGAGCTGGTGGACCAATGGAATCAGCCTTTTGGCAGCCTAAGGAAGACTGCCAGAACAGTAGGCGGGGCTAGTGGGGGCATGTCCCAGTTGAGATGCCTTTTATACATCTAAGTGAGGATATTGGTGGTAATTCCATCAAAGCAATACAAAATAAGAATGTTTTGAAGCTAAAATATACAAAATTTCAGGAATTAGAAAAGTTCCTTATCCAGACAGTTTTACCCCTCTGACAATAGCAGATCAATGAGACTGATGGAGAGTGAAAGGGGTGTTACTGTATCCTATCTGGAGACTTTTTTTTTTTTTTTTTTGATTTATTTATTTATTTGAGGGAGAAAGAGCGCAAGCAAGGGGAGGGGCAGAGAGAGAGGGAGACAAGCATACTCCCCACTGAGCGAGGAGCCTGATTCAGGGGCTCCATGCCATGACCCCGAGATCATGACCTGAGGCAAAATCAAGTGTTGGACACTAACCGACTGAGCCACCCAGGTGCCCCTCTGTCTGGTGACTCTTACACACACCTTGCCTTGGCTCTATTTGTCTCTGCCAACAGTTCAAGGTAGTTCTGAGTAAATGTACTTAAACAGCACACATACCAGTGCACACTGATTTAAGAAAATTAGACATACCAAAGCCAGACTTATACAAGTTTTGCCTTAATTTTCTTGTGCTATATATTCACACTCCAAATGTTTCTTTTTAGTAGAAGATGAACCTTTTCAAATATAGGTTTATATGTGTTAAAATTAATTAGCAGGTTACAGATAATAAAAAAAATTAGAAACCATTAGTAATTCGTTTTCCAAACATTTCTGGAAGATCTTTTTTTTTTTTAAAGATGTTATTTATTTATTTGACAGAGAGATAGAGAGAGAGAGCACAAGTAGGCAGAGTGGCAGGCAGAGGGAGAGGGAGAAGCAGGCTCTCCTCTGAGAAGGGAGCCCGACATGGGGCTTGATCTCAGGACCTCGGGATCATGACCTGAGCCGAAGGCAGCTGCTTAACTGACTGAGCCACCCAAGAGCCCCTCTGGAAGATCTTCTGTAACCCTGAAAGGCATTATCCCAGACACTGTGAGGATACACAGGAAAAAGAAAAAAAAAGGCACAGTCCTCAAGGAGATCATAAAATAATAGTGACATCAAGACATACACACACACAAAAATAACTGTAATGCAAGGTGGAGTGTGAATTGGGGGAAATTATTCCTGTTAAGGAAATCAGGGAAAATTAATTGGATGAGATGGTGCTTTTACTAGATATAAGTAATCTGTAGGATTTTGACTAGTAGATAGGCAAGATGGCATTCTAAGCCGAAGGAATAACAACAGCAAGAGCAAACAAAACCATTTACATGCATGGCACGGAGGTTAATCAAGAGGAGTGGTTAGTGATAGGCTCAAAGGTAGCTTGGGATCACTGAGTCTCCAAAGCTGTCGTAGTATTTTAGTTTCGTTGGGTAAACAGTGAGGAGCTGCTGAAAGTTTTTAAGCGCTGAATGTCAAGATTCAAGCGATTCTCAGGAAAATCTTTCTGTCAGTGTTGTTCTGATGCCCTCAAAGTAGGAGTAGTTGGTGGGGACCAGAGTAACACAGGCAGGAGGTCCCTGAGGGCATGTTCGAGGTGCAGGAAGAGCAGTGCAGGTGAGAGCAGAGCAGTGACAAAGGGCTAGAGGGGACATGTTTGAGAATCATCTGAGAGATGGCATTGATTAGGCTTGTGAAGTATAACCCAACTCTTAATAAATCGGGAAGGTAGGAGATGCCTGGTTTGGGGAGGAAGAAGGTAGGTACCATTATGAACTTGTTGACTTTGAAGTGCCTCCGCGCCACCCAGCTGGGCTGTTCACTTGCTGTGGAAGGAACATTGGTAGGTAATCATAAGAGAAGGCAGGACTGGAGCAAACAGCTGTGGGGGTCACCCACAGAGAGGGCCTGTTCAAGAGAGGAATGCAGGAAGAAAGCAGGAAGCTGTGAAGGAAGAACTGCACTGAGGAGGTCAGGGAGGAAGCAGTCAAACAAGGGTCATCAAGGTAAGAGGAATCTGAGAAGAATGCATTTTCATGGAAACAAAGGAAAAGAATATTTGGAAAGGCGGATTTTCAAGAATGTGACAGAAAATCAGGAAGAAAGGTCCCAGGATTTGAAAGCGAGAAGTCATTGATGATCTTGGACAGATCTCCCTGAAAGGGAAAGTGTGGACAGAAACACGGTCGCAATGGATAAGTGAGGCCATGAAGATTCATGAATACTCTATTGTTTCAGAAAATCTGATATTAAAAGGAAGGTGTCGTTCCAAAGGAGTATACTTTTAGGCTGAAAATGCCTTGCAATACACAAGAAGGGACCAATGGAGAGGAAGAGCTTAATGATGCAGAAAACTACAGACACCTGAGGGCTTGCTGTCTGAGACAGGAGGGTGTGGATGAAAAGACCAGCACAGTCCCACACTCACCCCTTGGCCACAAGGCTTCAGCTGCAGGAGACCTTGGCATGTTCCTGGAGTAGGCCTCATACTCTCCTTATTCCAGGCCTTTACACCCGCCACCTCTCTATCTGGGATGTTCTTCCCCAGATTTTCTGTGGCCATCCTCCTCCTTATCACTCTGCACTGCTCGGTGTCCTTCCTTGACCTCTCTTTGTAAAGTCGTGCCCAACTTCACTGGTCCCATTGTCTTCATAGCTCATCTCACCATCTGGAATCATCTTTTCATTTTCCTGATTGTTTATTTTCTATTCATCCCCACCCCACCCCCCGCCATTAGAATATCAGCTCCATTAGCAGGACCTTGTCTGCCTTGTTCACTTCCGTTCTGCTAGTGTTGAGAAAACTCAGCACATGGTAGGTGCCCTCCTAGTATATATTGAGTGAGTGTATGATAGGAGCCATGATTTCCAAGGAGGGAGGAAGGAAGGAGAGGACTGGTAGAGATACAAGGGAGTTCTGTGACGAGACCTAAAGAGAGCTTCTATCTGATATCACCTATGTTTTTGGCAAAGAATAGCAGGAGTCTTCTGAGTGAGGAGTTCCAGGACCAGCGACATAGCCAGGCTTCGTGCTGGGCAGATGGCTGGAATGTGGCTGGAATGAAGCAGGCATAAGGGCATTTGCCCAGGTAGAGATGGAATTCTGCATGTCAAGGAGGGAGGATGGCAGCATGAGTCTGGAAGAATGGAATGTCCTGAATTGAACTGAGGACATGAGTAACACAAGATAGAAATGGGGTTTTAGCATGGTAGAACGTTAGCCGCCATGGTTAACGGTGCTGGCGGGGTTCATCAGAACGTAGGGACTTGTTGGCAGAAGGAGAGTCTGGGGAAAGGGATGAGAGCATTAACTAGGCTAGTGTTTACTGCCATGAGTTTGGTTTTTGTTGAGTTGGTGGAATTAACCAATCCCAAGGTCTGTTTGATAAAATACAAGTGTTGGGCTCTTGATATGAAGAGCAGTTTATGTTTCCTGTTGGTACGTGTTTTTACTTAATTAGTAAAAGGAGTTGAGCATTTCTAAGTGCAGGGAGACCAGGAGTTGCCTGAAAGCAATCCTTGTGAAATGCTGGTTTCTAAAGCCTAGGATCACATGTGGCACCTCCGACAAAGCAGACATTCATAAATGTTGAGAAAATGAAAGAATGATGATGAACTGAGCAATTCAGTCTAGCCATGTGCATGGTAACATGAATGTAAGACATTGGTTTTGATTCATCCACATTTGACTTCAACCCATTATAAATTCTTTAGATGGGGCAAGATACATCTTTATATTCACGTCTTCATTTTTTTTAGTGTTGTAATCTTCTCCCTGTTACTTAGTAAGTTAAATGTATAGCATAAAACGTTTTTTCAGACATAGTTTTATATTTTCATACAGAAATCAGTAGAGTTCTTAATATGAAAATCTGATTCAACCCTAGTAAACTGGTAGATATCCCATTGCTGCCTGGTGGGTCATTGTGCATGCTGCTTGAATTCTTCTACTGTATTTTATAAAAGGTTTAATGTTTTATCATGTTTAAATCGGAAAGCTGAAATATTTGGCAGCAGCTCAAAATCCTGTCAGAATTGAGGGGTTTAGAAATTAATTTTCTCTCGTTAACGTATAAAATCGAGGTTCAAAGAGGAGAGGAAAATAACACCAGAATAATAAATAACCTGAACATAACATTCCCTGTGGGTCTGGCTTGTGTCAGTGGCACTTCCACCGTTGAGGTTGTGGAGGAATCCCTGAGTCCAGACCCTACCTGGGTCTCTGTCAGCAGCAGCTCCGGCCTCGCTGACATCCTCAGTGGCTTTAAGGGAAACGTGAAATCCTCCACCAGGTCAAAAGGCTTGAACTAGAGAACCCGAGAGAGTCCGTGATTGACATTTGCAAAGTGAAAGCTTCTTTTTTCGCCTTTTAAAATCTTTTCAAACCAAATTGAAACAAAGTCCACAAAAAACATGAGCCGTTGAAAAATTACAGACCATTATTAAGTGATGGTAGTGGATCATTTTCAGAAGTTTGATTAGAACTTTGGTATTGACAGTTTATAATTGTTTCAGAAATCTATTGGGTTATTTTTAAAATAACCCTTCTTGAAATAAGAAGCTATTTGAGAAAATATGGGAAAAAGAAAAATGTAAAATTTCCTGTTACTACCTCCAGCTAGCGATAACCTAGTGATAATTTAATGTGTGTGTAAAATAGCACATTATATGAATTTAGTGGACTGAGATCACACTAAATAGTGTAGTCTTTTGCTTTTTTAAAAGTCATGCTTTTTTAAAAGTTTAAAAGATTATTCCAGTGTCATTGGAGATTCTTTGAAAATACAGTTTTCATTGTTTCATGATATTCCATTTTATGGATGCAGCATAGTATATTGTAGTATTGTCTCATTTTTAAACATTTAGCTTTAAAAGAAATTGCCTACATTGATGCAGAGATGAACATCTTCATATGTAAATTCTTGTCAACATTTCCATCGTTTTTGTCTTAGGTTAAGATCCCAGTACAATTACAGGGTCGGATTGCTTTTCCAAAAGGTTGTACTAATTTATGTTTTCCACAACAGAATATATGTTTTATCTAGCCAGTCTTTACCATTAATACTTTTCTTTAATTTTTGGTATTTTTTCGGTAAAAAAATTCTATTGTTTTTAATTTGCATTTTAAAGAGTGAGCTTGAACATTTATAATAGATTTGTTGTGCGTATTTCATTTTCTGAGAATGGCCTGTTCATGCCCTTTGACAGTTTGCTTCTGTTAGTGTCCTAATGTTTTTCTCATCACCTTACAAGATGAAAAAATTCTTAGCTTTGTGGCAAATATTTTTGGTGCTTGCCTTTTTATATCACTTAACTTCATGATACACAAAAGATCTTATTTGTATTAAGTGTAATCTGTCCATCATTTCCTTTGTGAATTCTCTATTATAAGTAGTTGTTTTAAGCTTCGTGGTTTGAAAATACATTAAAAATTAAATATTTAAAAATATAGGAACACATCAAACATTTTCCACACCGTACTCTACTAAGTAAAAAGCGCTTATGAAATTGACATAGCACTTACCAGCTTGGGTTCCTGGTCTGTAATTTTAATAGTGTCTGAAGGATTATACTGGAATTCTGCCAGCCTGAAGTCATTAAAAGGCTTTGAGCAACAATTCAGCATCTTTTTCAAATTTAAGAAAAGCTCCATATGGCATAATTATTCAAAGCTAAGGTCATAGAAACTACTTAAACCTTTGAAATTTATAATTAAAGGATTAATATTAACTTATGAAGACATTGTCATTTCGGCTTAAAATGGATTTCTAATCTCAATTCTCTTCCCTTTGCTTTGATCTTTTCCCTGACTTCTTCCTTTGCTAAAAATATGAAGTTTTATATCCTTAAATTTTTAAATTAAATATTATCCTCAAACAGTTCAGACTTTTAGAAATTGATTGACAAACAACATCCAGTCTAATTTTTATAGTATTTCAAAAATGTTGATAAACTTCAAGGTGGCATTTTCCTCTGGCTGCAGCTTGATATAATGGGCCGTAATGATACTTCTAAACATAACAGTAAATTAATTTACAAAAGAAACACACACACAAATGGCAACTTAGAAAACCATGAGTGTGTACATACTTTGAATGTGATGAATTGGTGTTCGTTTATATTAAGGTTTAGAATTTTAAAGTGTCTTCAGAGTACCTGCATTGTAAACCTTCTTGGAGTGGTGAAAGGAGCTGTGTCTTGTTTTATCCCAGAGCTAAGACTTTTTTGTCATTTTGCCAATATCTACAAAGCAGTCCAAATCAAATATTTTAGTTAAATCAGTTTACGTATCTCCTATGTAACAAGAGGAATTGTGTGTTTCTTAGAGACACAGTTTTGCATCGATCCCCAGCTCGCTCCTACTTTTTCTGGTTCTGATGTGAGGCACCTGTTTCACAGTAATTCCACAAAATAAATACTGGAATAATGTCTGGGGCGTCTGTTTATTAAACAAAAAGAGCCGATATTGGATATTTACACTGTCAAGCTTTTACCATCCCAACCTGAGT
Source organism: Phoca vitulina (assembly GCF_004348235.1). Classification (NCBI taxonomy): domain Eukaryota; kingdom Metazoa; phylum Chordata; class Mammalia; order Carnivora; family Phocidae; genus Phoca; species Phoca vitulina. Next base: position 5,024,751 of record NW_022589744.1, read on the forward strand.
GCAGGGCTGCCAGGCTCAATGCAGTGCAGTCAACAGACGGCAGTGGGCTACTCCCTACTGAATGCGGCTCTTGCTGTTTCCCAGGGAATCTTTTGCCAATTCTTCCTCTGCCTCTTTACTGCATGTTCAAGAGCACTTCTATTTTCTGGCAATCTGAGAGAGCAAATCAATAGCTTAACTTCAAAGTCTAGTTTTCGTAGGCTAGAGAGCTATGTTTTACTTGGAGAAAATTAAAAGGCAGTATATTCTATGTTAAGGCTATTTCAAAATAAAATCTAGAATTATAAATGAACCATTGTTTATTTTTAAAGTAAATATTTATAATTTATAAGATTAACCCTCCCTTATCTTTCTCTGGCCTAACTTTCTGATATTCTAATCACACCATTGTAAATGAAGTTCTGCTGTTCACCAGAACTTGTTGGTTTTATCCTTTGGGATTTTCTTAAGGAAGAAAATTTCTACCTAAAATAAAGGGAAAATCTCTTAGGTCAGGGTAGCAAAAGATAGTATTTTGACTTGAGAAGTTGTTGAAAATAGAACAATTTATTTGGCATCTTCAGAGATTGATATCCCAACTGAGAGAATTGGTAGTAAAATAAGCAGGTATTTGTGCCCAAAGGTATTTATGTGTGTGTTCATTTTGGTTTTTGTGAGGTTTTTTTTGGTGTGTGTGTGGGGGGGGGGGGTGTTGTGTGTGTGTTTGAGTTGAGATTAGCATTGATAATTGTACAATCCTTTCAATCCTTTTGGCTTCTTGGCCAAACCTGTAGGAGTCTTATTGGTAGTGAATCTTTTTTTCATAACGTGGAAGAAAATAAAATGAAAAAAATATGTATTTCATTAGTATCTTCAACAATGATGAAATGATTACAAATAATAACAGAAAGAATAACTTATGTTATTCAATAACTTGATGATGGTTTATCATAAATGGGGGGCTGTACATCCCAGCTTGCCTGGGAAGGTCCCAGTTTGCACCTGTCGGCCCAGGATCCTGAATGATTTAATATTTCCCCACCTTTTCCGCTCTTCAACATGTCCCAGCTCGCATGTTAAGCTCTGTGATTACCCTAACTAGGAGGGTGTTTTATGTAAAGGAGGCACCTTGTCTCTTTATATATCCTATGATTTAATTATTGAACATTATAATGCTGACTACATATATTTTAAATGAGTGCCTTTTTGAAAATAATACTGAGCTTAGATTATAGATAACTAGACTCTAATTATTTTAATATCCTGACTAGCCTTCCGACTGATGTTTTTTCTATACCACACCAACGTTTCAGTAGCATTTGATGCACTTAGAAGGAAAGTATTTTCCATTTGTTAGTAGGCTCAAGGAGATTGGAATGAAGAGGCAGAGCCTCCCTATCCATACTCCTGCCTGCTTTGTTTGGAGACTTTCTAGAAGGGGAGGGCAGAGGATGAGCTGATGGGCATTAGGGGTTAGGCACTGAGTGTCTGATGTCACAGAGGGGCCAGAGGGCATGGCACATTGGAAGAGCTCTAGGCTGGGAGTCAAGTCTCATTCTAACCATTGTTCATAATGCAAGGGAGACAGTTATTCCCTGTGGAATGGGGTTTCCTAATTCAATATTGTGAGGATTAAATTAATAATTGGATGGGGTGCCTGGGTGGCTCAGTTGGTTAAGCGTCTGCCTTCCGCTCATGTCATGATCCCAGGAAGGGCCTGCATTGGGCTCCCAGCTCAGCCTGAAGTCTGCTTCTCCCTCTCTCTCTGCCTCCCCTCCCTGCTCATGTGCACTCTCTCTCTCAAATAAATAAGTAAAATCTTAAAAAATTAATTAATAAATAATCAAAAATGGTCAACTATTAACTAAATTGAATACCTTATAAGACACAGTAAAAATAAAGTATATGACCAGAAAAAGTGCATTGGTTTAAATATACCTCTTCATCCTCACAAATAATTAAGGAAATACTAATTAAGACAAGATACTATTTTTCACGTATTGAATAAACCAATTATTTTAAGTGATACCAAGTATCACTTTTAATTAATAATACCAAATACCAAAAGTGCAATGAATAAATACTCCAAAATGCTATTAGTGGGAATGTAAATTGGTACAACTTTCCTGAAAGCCTTTAGTTATCTATATTGTGGACTTTTAAAAATTCATCTCTTTTGATATAGTAGTCTATTTCTTGGTTAGCATAACATCAATACCAAAACCCAAAAAAGATATCCCTCTAAGAACAGATTAATCTCAGAAATCTGTTACATTTCTATACACCAATAATGAAGCATCAGGAAGAGATATTAAGAAAACAATCCCATTTACAATTGTACCAAAAATAAGATACCTAGGAATAAACATAACCAAAGAAGTGAAAGACCTCTACTCAGAAAACTATAAAACACTGCTGAAAGAAATTGGAGATGACACAAGAAATAGAAAGACATTCCATGCTCATGGATTGGAAGAACAAATATTGTTAAAATATCTATACTAGCCAAAGCAATCTACAGATTTAATGCAATCCTTATCAAAATAACAACATTTTTCACAGAACTAGAACAAAAACCCTAAAATTTATATGGAACCACAAAAGATCTGAATAACCAAAGCAGTTTTGAAAAAGAAATGCAAAGCCAGAGGTATCACGATTCCAGACTTCAGGTTATGTTACAAAGCTGTACTAATCAAAACAGTATGGTACCAGCACAAAAATGGGCACATAGATCAAAAGAACAGAATAGAAAACCCAAAAGTAAACTCACAATCATATGGTCAGTTAATCTTCAACAAAGCAGGAAAGAATATCAAATGGGAAAAGGTCTCTTCAACAAATGGTGTTGGAAAAACTGGTCAGTTATAGGCAAAAGAATGAAACTGGACAATTTTTTACACCATACACATAAATAAACTCAAGATGGATTGACCCGAGGGGCGCCTGGGTGGCTCAGTCAGTTAAGCATCCAACTGATGATTTCAGCTCAGGCCATGATCTCAGGGTCGTGAGATCGAGCCCTGCACTGGGTTCCTTGCTCAGTGTCATGTCTACTTGAGATTCTGCTTGAGATTCCCTCTGCCCCTCCCCCAACTCACACATGCGCACTCTCTCTCTCTCTCAAATAAATAAATAAAATCTTTAAAAAAAATGGATTGACCTGAAAGCATAAAAATCCTAGAAGAGAGCAGAGGCAGTAATGTCTGTGACATCGGCCATAGCAATATTTTTCTAGATATGTTTCCTGAGGCCAGGGAAATAAAAGCAAACATAAACTATTGGGTCTACATTATTAAAATAAAAAGCTTCTGCACAGAAAAGGAAATAATCAACAAAACTAAAAGACAACCTACTGAATGGGAGAAGATATTTGCAAATCATATATCCAGTAAAGGGTTAGTATCCAAAATATATAAAGAACTTATACAAATCAACACCCAAAAACAAATAATCCAATTTAAAAATGGGCAGAAGACATGAACAGACATTTCTCCAAAGACATCCAGATGGCCAACAGACACATGAAAAGATGCTCAATATCACTCATCATCAGGAAAATGGAAATCAAAAAACCGCAATAAGATATCACCTCACACCTGTCAGAATGGCTAAAATCAAAAACACAAGAAACAAGAGGTGTTGGCAAGGATGTTGGAGAAAGGGAAACCCTTGTGTACTGTTGGTGGGAATGCAAAAAGGTGCAGCCACTGTGGAAAAGAGTATGGGGGTTCCTCAAAAAGTTAAAAATAGAACTACCCTATGATCCTGTAATCAAACTACTGGGTATTTCCCCCCAAAATACAAAAACATGAATTCAGAGGAATATATGCACCCCTATGTTTATAGCAGCATTATTTACAATAGCCAAGACATGGAAGCAGCCCAAGTGCCCATCGATAGATGAATGGAGAAAGAAGATGTGGTATATATATACAAAGGAATATTATTCAGCCGTAAAAAAGAAGGAAATCTTGCCATTTGCAACAACATGGTTGGAGCTAGAGAGTATAATGCAAAGTGAAATAAGTCAGTGAGAGGAACACAAATAACATATTATTTCACTCATATGTGGATTTTAAGAAACAAAACAAAACAAACAAAGTTAAAAAGAGAGAGAGAGGAACCAAGAAACAGACTCTTAACTATAGAGAACAAACTGATGGTTACCAGAGGGGCTGGGAATGGGGGGACGGGTGAAACATGGAGACTGAGTAGGTCACTTGTCATGATGAGCACTGAGTGATGTATGGAAGTGTTGAATCACTCTGCTGTACACCCAAAACTAATACAATGCTGTATGTTCATTACACTGGAATTAAAATAAAATTTATAAATTAATTAATTAATTAAAGAAATAAAAGAAGAAGAATAGATGCTGAGGGACAGTTAGCAGGCCGTGGCACTCTCTTCATGCTTTCAGCGTCTGATGCCTATTTTGTGTATAGCAGTGCTAGACACTTGATGTCGTAATGAACAAAACAGGCAGATACTCCTGTCTCCTCAGAGCTCACATCCTAGCCGGAGAGACAGATACTAAATAAGCAGTGAACATGCCACATAATTAACTTACATAGAATTTTTAAAAAGTGTCTAAGTGCTACTGAATAAGAAATGAAAGAAAAGATACAGGGAGACTCTGGAGTACCAGAGTTGGGGCCTATTTAAATAGTGTGATCAGGGTTGGCCTCATTGAAAAGGTCAACAAAGGAGTTGAACTAGCCATGTGGATATCTGGAGGAAGAAATCTCTGATAGCGCAAATAACCAGTGCAAAGACCAAGCAAGAACATGGCTGGCGTGGTTAAGGACCAGCAGGGAAGCCAGTGTGGGGAGAGCAGAGGAGACAGGGAGAGAGAGAGTAAGATGAATTTTGAGGAATCCCAAGGGTCCTGATCACATAGGGACTTTGAGGGTGTTGTAAGGACTTTAACTCTGAGTAATGAAAGAACATTAGGGCATTGTGCCAAGGAGTGATATGATCCAACTTAGACTTGAAAAGATCATTCTGGCAGTGTGAGGACAAAGGTGGGAAACCCATTAGAAGGGCACTGCTGAACTTCCAAGGGAGAGATTATGGGGGCTTGGACCAGAGTGGCGCCAGTGGAGGTGGTCAGATTCTGGATAGATTTAAAGGTGGAGCCAATACGGCTTCTTGACAGATTTGATTTGGGATGTGAGACCAAGAAAAAGGAAGTCATAGGTAAGTTTACACATGGGAAAAATGCAAATATACTAGTTCATTTCTCTGTGGGATGGGATTAGAAGTGATTTTTAAACTGTATCATTCAGTTTTTCTAAACGTTCTCTATTATAACCACATTGTAGTCCTAACAGTGATGTACGAGTCACCACCTTATTATACTGTCGCCCTGCCCCAAGCCCTAGGACATCTTCAACCTGCTTCCCCTTTCTGCCCTGAGACACCAGAGTCACAGGGACCAAGGATGTGCCGGCCCTTCAGTCCTGGTGTTACGTTAGCTGACATCAGAAACCGAGCAGTGTGATTGTGATGTCAGCAGCCCCTCCTCAGCCCTGCCTGTGAGGTTGGGATGTTCTCCAGTGCCCCTTACCCTGACCCAGGTCATCTTTCTATCAGGGCAGGGAGGCTGTGTCCTCATTAGCTTCAGAGAAAAGCAGAAATATTGCCTGCCTGACTTCGGCCTGCTCACAGGGCTCTCATTTTTGCTTCTGCCACATTAATGAGTGCTAAAGGAAATGTGGGCCTCTCTGACCTCAGACTACTCCTCTCCCAAGGAAAGCCCAGCCCAGGATCTTATAGGGAGGAAAGGAGAAGGTGGTCGTGGCCCTGAGACAGAGCAGTCTGGTAGTCTGAAGCCCCTGAGGGACACGGGACCATCTGGCCTCAAAGAGAAGAAGGTAAGAGTGTCTCTGTGCCTGAGACAGGGATCTTTCTGAAAAACAATTCTCAGGGGCGCCTGGCTGGCTCAGTCGGTAGAGCATGCAACTCTTGATCTCGGGGTCGTGAGTTCAAGCCCCACCTTGGGCAGTACAGCTTACTTTTAAAAAAGGGGGGAAAAAACCCCAAATCTCACTGCTGGGCTGGATTAGACACTGGCCACATGAAAACAGCCTTTCCCCCTCAAAGAGCTATCCTTTAGTAAGGCAGGGGTAATGGAACAGACAACCCGTGATTACATTCAACTGAAATCACAGCCGTTGTCTAGATCTGTTGGCCAGCATGCCTTGAGAAACTCCCGGGAAGTCTGTGGGGGAGGGGTAGAATCAGTCAGAACCTTCTGGACAAGGTAAACCATGAGCTAATGGCATTTCCCTCTCTTGCTTAAAAACTTACAAAGTGCCATTGCCCACAACAAAGTGAAGCTGCCACAGCTCCTTAGCTTTCTGGCCAAGGATTTACATAATCCCATTTTCTCCTCTCCTACCTTCCCTCTTTTCTCATTTATTTTAATTAATTTAATTTTTCAGTGTACAGTTCAGTGGCATTGAGTACATTTAAATTGTTGTGCAACCATCACCACTGTCTCCAGAACTTCTTTCATCTTGCAAAACCTGAACTGTCCCCATTAAACACTAACTCCCTATTTCTCTCTCCCCCCAGCCCCTGGCAACGAGAATTCTACCTTCTGTCTCTATGTATTTGATGACTCTAGGTACCTCGTGTGAGTGGAATCAAACATTAGTTATCTTTTTGTGACTGGTATATTTCATTGAGCTTAATGTCTTCAAGGTTTATCCATGTGGTAGCCTGTGTCAGAGTTTCCTTTTTTAAAAAAGGCTGAATAATGGTCCATCGTTTGTATATACCACACTTTGTTTATCCATTCGTCCCACAACGGACACTTGGATTGCTTCCACTTGTTGGCTATTGTGACTAATTCTATTATGAATATAGGTGTGTAAATATCAGTCTGAGCTTCTACTTTCAATTATTTTGGATATAATACCCAGTGTGGAATTGCTGGACCACATGGTAATTCTATTTTTACTTTTTTGGGGAACTCTCCATACTATTTTCCACAACTGGTGCACCATTTACAATTCCCACCAGCAGCGCACAAGGCTTCCAATTTCTCCACATCATCGCCAACACTTGATTTTGGTTTGTTTGTTTTGTCTTTATAATTGCCATCATAATGAGTATGAAGTGGTGTCATCTTCTACCTTTCTTAACTGTCTCCCCAACCACAGACACACTCTGTGCCAGGCCCACCCCAGAAGACTCCCTTTTCCACAAATAGGCTATAAGCATTCTCCTTCATGGCTTGACATGGTTTTTTTTCTCTCTGCCTGGAAGACCTGGTGAATTTAACATCCTCATTCAAAGATGTTACTTGTCCTTGTCTTGCTCCTTCTTACACCAACTCCAGAAGAAATCAGGCTCTTTCTTGTATCAGGCATCTTCTTTTTAAAACATTTTTTTATCAAGATATAATTTACATACAGATGATGTTTAATTCTGCAACTTTGACAAGCCATCACCACAATCAAGATAAACAACTATTCCATCACCTCAAATGTTTCTCCAGAGCCTTTGTTGTCAATCCCACTTCCTTCCTCTTGCTCTGACTCCTGGCAACCACTCGTCTGTTTTCTCTATTAGATTTGCCTTTTCTGGAATGTCATAGAAATGAATCATTCAGTGTGTAGCCTTTTGAGTCTGGTTTCTTTCCTTTTAGCATAATGCATTTGAGATTCACGTTCTTGTGTGTAGCAATAGTCCTGTTCTTTTTTTACTACCAATAATATTCCTTTGCATAGATGTACCAAAGTTTGTCCATTCTCCAGGGGAGAAATACTTGGGTGGTTAAACATTCATATAAGAGTTTTGCATGAACATAAATTTTTCATTTCACTTGGGTAAATAACAAGGAGTGGGATGGCTGAGTTGTATGTTAACTATATCTTTAAACTTTAGGAACTGCCAAACTGTTTTCCAGATTGGCTATATCATTTTGCATTTCCATCAGAAATACATATGGGTTCTAGTTGCTCTGCATCCTCACTAGCACTTGATATTGTTGAGTTTGTGATGTCATTTTAACAATCCTAACAGGTGTATCTCATTGCATGTGGATTTCCCTAATAACTAATAATGTTGAACATCTTCTCATGTATGTATTTGTCATTTGATTATCTTTCTCAGTAAAGTGTCTAAATGTTTTTCCAATTTTATATTCAGTTTATTTTCTTTTTAATGAATTGTGATAGTTCTTTATATATTCTGGATACAAGTCCTTTATAAGATATATGATTTGTGAACACTTTCCACAGTCAATGGCCTAACTTCTCATCTTTTAGCAGTGTCTGTCAGAGAGCAGGGATTCTTAATTTTTTATGAAGTCCAGTTTATCAATTTGTTCTTTTTATAGGTCATGCTTTTGGTGTCATATCTAAGAAATCTGTGTCTAACGTAAAGTCGCAAAGATTTTCTCCTGTTTTCTTCTAGAAGTTTTAAGTTTTATATTTAGATCTGTGGTCCATTTTGAGCCAGTTTTTGTGAATGGGACAAGGTACAGATTAAGATTCAGTTGTTTTTAGCACTATTTGTTGAAAAGACTATCCTTTCTCTGTTAAATTGCCTTTGCAGCTTGTTGAAAATCAATTGACCATAAATGTGTAGTGTGCTACTGGACTCTCTAATTTTGTACAATTGATATACATGATTGTTCTTTTCTAATAATGCCACAGTGTCTTTTTTAAAAAAAGATTTTATTTATTTATTTTAGAGAGAGTGAGCGCATGAGTAGGGTGGGGGAGAAGCAGAAGGGGAAGGAGAGGAAGGGGAAGAGAATCTCAAGTGACTCCATGCTAAGCACAGAGCCCCATGTGGGGCTGGATCTCACGACCCTGAAATCATGACCTGAGCTGAAACCAAGAATTGGATGCTTAACTGACTGAGCCACCCAGGTGTCCCACACAGTGTCTTGATTATTGTAGTTTTATAGTCAGTCTAGGAGACAGGTAGTAAAGTTGTCTGACTTTGTTCTTTCTCAGAAATGTTTTACCTATGGTAGTTCCTTTGCTTTTCTTAGAATCAGCATAGTAAAGTCCACACAAAATCCTGCTGGGATTTTTTAAAAACTGTGTGAATCTATTTCTCAGTTTGGAAAGAAATGAAATCTTACTGATATTGAGTCTTCTAATCCATGAACATAGAAAATCTTGCTGTTTATTTAGGTTTTCTTTAATTTTTTCCATCAGTGTTTATAGTTCTCAGCATATAGATGTGGCATTTATTTTGTTAGACTTATACCTAATCATTTCATGTTTTTAACTTTAAAACCCAATTATTTGTTGCTAATATATAGAAATACAATAGATTTTTTAAGTTGCTCTTGTATCCTGTTGACCTTTCTAAACTTACTAGTTCTAGTCACTCTTTTTATAGATTCTTTGGGATTTCTACGTAATCAGATAAGTACCTATTATTTAATAGTTTTCCTTGTGAGAGTTTTTTTAATGAAGCTGTATATATCAAGATATTTTATTTCTCAGTACTCTGACTAACACAATTATTTTACTAGGCTGGTGAATTTTGGAAAACAACTTCTCAAAACAAACCTAACATAAGAAGAATCAAATGATAACCCACCAGTCAGAGAAAATGCATATAGGATGTGGAAGCAGGAGCATTTATTTGTAATTTCCCAGTTTATTTTGTTATGTCCTGTGATGTATATATGATTTTTAAAAATAACAATAATACACACAAACATATGAGCAAAGTCATAGGTATTTTTAAATACCTCTTTTTAAGATACAAATTATTCTTGGTCTTGGCTTTCCATATTAATCATTCTTTTTAAAAATCAAAATGATTTAAAAATGTTATAAAATAATATAGTTTATGAATATATTCTAAATATTGCATTGAGAGCCTCTGCTATTTAAAATCATAAAATTTTTGCAAATATTACAATATTGAAATCAGGCTCAAAACATATTTCTTCTACACACATATTGAAAAATTGGTAAAAACAACAACAACATTGTTTGTAATATATTGTCCTTTCCAGTGAATGAATGACCTTTTTAAAAAACAGTGTTACTTTGACAGGTTAAGTCTTCTTTAAGTGTTAGAATCACCAAATTGTGTAGAAAATTTCTTTTTTTTTATTTAAATTTTTTTATTGTTATGTTAATCCCCATACATTACATCATTAGTTTTAGATATAGTGTTCCATGATTCACTGTTTGTGCATAACACCCAGTGCTCCATGCAGAACGTGCCCTCCTCAATACCCATCACCAGGCTAACCCATCCTCCCACCCCCCTCCCCTCTAGAACCCTCAGTTTGTTTTTCAGAGTCCATCGTCTCTCATGGTTCTTCTCCCCCTC